>NW_012116533.1:3156952-3187867 GCF_000951035.1 Colobus angolensis palliatus | reverse complement strand
TCTCTAATTCTTTTAATTGTGATGTTAGAGTGTCAATTTTCGATCTTTCCTGCTTTCTCTTGTGGGAATTTAGTGCTATAAATTTCCCTCTACACTATAGTACATCTTAATTTGGACTAGTCATATATCAAGTGCTCAATAGCCACATGTACCTACTAAATACCATATTGGACAGTAGAGTTCTAGAACTTTATATAAACGTGAGTATAAAATGTGTACTCTTTGTCTAAGACTTATTTACTTAGCATGATGTTTTTGAGATTCGTTCATTTATTTTTTTACTTAAAATAAAAATTAAAACAAAGTGGAAATAAATGCTCAAGAGTAATATAGAAGATGAAAGGAAAGAAATTGGACTCAAAAAATTCTACTGTGTAATCCTATGTTACAAAAGAGCAGATTAGACATACTGATGAACTTTATCCTTTACAATAAGTATGATAAAATATGTTAATATTTTAGTTTGGTCACTAAAATAATAAAAACAGAATATTTAATTCCAAAATCAGTAGAGGAAATAAAAGGAAATTAAAAACTCAAGCAACTGAATGAAATGTAGGGAAAAAAAGCAAAGAAAAAATAACAAAGTGATAGTAAGAAATCTAAATAAATTGGTAATCCCAATAAATATAAATGGGCTGAATGCACCAATTAAAAGAGACATTTTTATATAAAATAAGAATACTAAACCCAACTAATATTCTAATTGTAAGATATATACCTAAATATAACAACACACATAGGTAGGGTACTGTAGCTCATGCCTGTAATTCTAGCACTTTGGGAGGCCAAGGTGGGAGGATCGATTGAGGCCAGGAGTTGAAGACCAGCCTGGGTAACATAATGAGACTTCATCTATATTAAGAATAAAAAAAAATTAGCTGAGAATAGTGGTGTGTGCCTGTAGTCATACTTATTTGAGAGGCTGAGGTGGGAGGAGGATCACTTGAGCCCAGGAGGTCGAGGCTGCAGTGAGCTATGCACTCCAGCCTGGGTGCATCACTGCACTCCAGCCTGGGTGACAAAGTGAGACCCTGTATCAACACACACACACACACACAGACACACACACACACACACACACACACTTACTTTAAGTAAAAGAATGGAAAATGTGATCTGGCAGATACCAAAAGAAAGCTGATATATCTCTATTAATATCAGACAAAATATTCAAGAGGAAAATGGATCAAACATGCTTATGCAATGTAATACAACAGTGAAAATTAATGACACTTTAAGATACATAGATATGTAGTGAAACAAATTAAATCACATGTTATAATGATAAACCAAATTCTAAATAGTAGTGTTGAATGCTGGTTCTCTCAATATTATCAACATAACCTGTTGAGTTTGTTTGCTTACTGTGGTAAGAGATAACACCAACTTCCCAAAACTTTGGTAGTTTCTCAGAGGAGAAAAGACAAGGTCAGAATTTATTCAAAATTGAAAGTTTGTTTAAAAGTGGGTCTTTCAATATTGGGACTTCATTAGGATTGGGTAAGTATCTTAATACAACAGTTCGGGATTAATGGAAACAGAGAAGGATTTTGAGGAGAGGTATTCAAAGAGTGTAAGGCACAAACTGTCTGCTGACACTTTCATTGTAAAGCTGATGATTCTTTTGGGAAGTTCCTATAATGAATGAACAATCAAACCACCTTCCTGCACAAGAGTCTCCTGGAAGACTCATTTTAATGTAGAAAGCTACATTAATGGGGGTAGAAGTGTACATAAATTTAGTCCCCAGTGTTCAAGCTGGGAGTAGGGGTAGATCATTTTAGCTCTAAGTATTTAACTCTAGGGAAGAGGAATAGGATCACAGAGATGTACACAGGGGTGTCAACTCTGCCTATAATGTTTTATATCTCTTAAAAGATCTGAAGCTAATATGGCAAAATGTTAAGAATTGTCAAAAGTGGTTCACAGGTAAAATGGTTTTTCTTTCCTAATATTTTGCATTTTTCTATAGGCTTAAAATATTCCATAATTTTAACAATAGTGCTTTTGCTTCATAAACAAAGACCAATTATTTGTCTCCTTTTTTCTTCTAACAAAAGATGTTGTATAGATTTCCCTTTTTCTGATTCAGCATCATAGACGGTCTACCTACAGTACAATTGAGATAGTTGACGTTTCTTCACATCTCAGTCATAGCTTCCAGGCTGTCTAGCTCTACCTAGGTCAACTTCATAGGACTTAGTCACTTAGAACATAGTAACCTGGTCACTTTCCATGTCTTGTCAACCAAAATTTTACAAATCACGTCTCAGTTTGTATTGATTTTAAATTGCACTGAATTTTGCTATTGAGAGGGCCATCTTTTTCTCATCTTTTCCTTGGATTAAGGAGTTTCTATCTCTAGTGTTTTATGTATGGAGATATAGACATATATATGTTCTATGTATGTTCTATTTATGGAGATACATAAACATGTGTGTATCTTTTATGTATGGAGATATAGACATATATACACATACATTTTGTGTGTGTAAATATGTCTGTTTATAATATAAGATGCATATACACACATATTATAAACAGACATATTTACACACACATACAGAATCTAAGAATGAGAAGACCCCCAGCTCATCTGATCTAACTTCCTAGCAAATATAAAAATCACTTCTATAGACTTTGGTAGGCAGTATAGCATAATGGTAGTATATGGGTTCCAGAGTCAGTTGGCTATGGGTGAGAATCTCAGTTATGTGTCATTTATGAGCTGTGTGACCTGGGGCAACTTATTTAATCTTTTTAAACCTCAATGTCTCATAGATAAAATGGGAATAATAATACTTATTTTGCAGGCTTTTGTTAAGTTTAAATAAGAATGCATGTAGAATATTAAGCATAGAGCTTGACATATAATAAATCTTCAAAGTATATCAATTATTTTTAGTATAATTATCTTTTATAAGTATGTCCATGAACCTTTACTTTAACTGTTTCAATAATATTCTACTTTGCAAGAAAGTCTGCCCTATTTTGGGGAATCTGTCACTAGAAATACAATGAGTCAAAATTCTTTGCCTGTAAACTCTACTCCCTTTAAATTCTACTTGTTGGTCCTAGTTCTGTCCTTTGAAACTACACTGGTTAGGTCTCTACTGCATCATTGTAGAAATTCTTCAAAGGTTGGAAGTAAATATCTTATTCTTCAGGACATTCTTTACTTATGAGTCTAAACTCTAGAGTATAAATAATGTTAGAATTAGCTAACAGATTTCAGCATCACCTACAAATATATTAAATTGGTGAATAAATATTGGATATTCTGGTAGTTTGAAATGTTAAATGTTGAAGAGATTGGTTTAGACATTTAACTAGCCTGTCTCCAGGCATCTAATGAGTTTTAGAATCTAAGGCTCAGGTAAAGTCCTATATTTCTTTCACTTACCTCTGGGTTGAAGTTCCTGCTTTTAGTAAATTTAGCATTTTTGTTCTATGTTTTGTCTTTTCTGTGTGTGGTCTCTTTTCCACCATGTTACCACTCAAGACATCATCATAATCCCTTCACTAAATCAAAGTACTGCTATCTCTAGGCTATGTGAGTTTCAGACTTTAGTGAAGGTTCAGTTATGGTGCAGGGTTATACTTTAGGGCATGATGGCAAAAGACTTAGAATTGAGCATTCACCATTGCTGTTCTTCTGAGGAAAGAACCTTCACTGGTTACTCTTCTGCTTGGTCTCCAGCCTCTTGCTATGTGGATAGGCCTCTTTCTACTTTGTATTCTTTACATTTCATCTCTGGTTCTTGCTAAAAAATTCTTCAAATAACTGTTCATTTCTATTTCTTTTACAGATTTTATAACATTTTTAATTTTTGTGGGTACATAGTAAGTGTATGTATGTATGGGGTAAATGAGAAATTTTGATACAGGGATGTAATATGTAATAACAAAATTATGAAAAATGAAGTATTCATCCCCTGAAGCATTCATCTTTTGTGTTACAAACAGTCCAATTATACTATTTTGGTTATTTTAAAATGTACAATTAAGTTATTATTGATATAGTCACCTTGTTGTGCTATCAAATACTAGGTCTTGTGATATCAAATACTAGGTCTCATTCATTCTTTCTATTTTTCTTCAACCCATTAACCCTCTCCACCTCTCTCTCAGCCCCCAACTACTGTTTCCAGCCTCTGGCAACCATCCTTCTACTCTCTATGCCCATGAATTCAATCGTTTTGGTTTTAAGATACCACAAATAGGTGAAAACATGTGGTGTCTGTCTTTTTGTACCTGGTTTATTTCACTTAACATAGTGACATCCAGTTCCATCCATGTCATTGCAAATGACAGGATCTCATTCTTTTTTATGGCTAAATAGTACTCCATTGTGTATAAGCACTACATTTTCTTCATCCATTCATCTGATGATGAACACTTAGGTTACTTCCAAATCTTGGCTATTGTAAATAGTGCTGCAATAAACATGTGAGTGCAGATATCGCTTCGACATACTGATTTCCCTTCTTTTGAGTATATACCCAGCAGTGGGATTGCTGGATGATATGGTAGGTCAGTTTTTTATTTTTTGAGGGACCTCCAAACTGTTTTCTATAGTGGTTGTACTAATTTACATTCCCACTAACAGTGTAAAAGGGTTCCCTTTTTTCCACATCCTCACCAGCATTTGTTATTGCTGGTCTATTGGATGAAACCCATTTTAACTGGGATGAAATGATATCTCATTATAGTTTTGATATGCATTTCTCTGATTATCAGTGATGTTGAGCACCTTTTCATATGCTTATTTGTCATTTGTATGTTTTCTTTTGAGAAACGTGTATTTAAATCTTTGGCCGATTTTTAAATTGGATTATTAAGTTTTTCCCTATAGAGTTGCTGGAGCTTCTTATATATTCTGGTTATTAATCCCTTGTCAGATAGGTAGTTTGCAAATATTTTCTCTCATTCTTCACTTTGTTGATTGTTTCTTTTGCTGTTTAGAAGTTTCAGCTTGATGTGACCCCTTTCTTCCACTTTTGCTTTGGTTGCCTCTACTTGTGGGGTACTACTCAGGAAATCTTTGCCCAGGTGGATGTCCTGGAGAGTTTCCCCAATGTTTTCTTGTAGTATTTTTAAAACTCGAGGTCTTAGATTTAAGTCTTTAATTCATTTTTATTTTATTTTTGTATATGGCAAGAAATGGGGTCTAGTTTCATTCTTCTGCATATGGATATCCAGTTTTCCCAGCACCACTATTGAAGAGACTGTTCTTTCTCTAACACATGTTCTTAACAGTTCTGTTAAAAATGAGTTCACTGTAGGTGTGTGGATATGTTTCTGGGTTCTCTATTCTGTTCCATTGGTCTATGTGTCTGCTTTTATGTCAGTACCATGCTCTCTTAGCTACTCTAGCACTATAGTATAATTTGATGTTAGGTTATGTGATTCCTCCAGTTTTGTTCTTTTTGCTCAGGATAGCTTTAGCTATTCTGGGTCTTTTGTGGTTCCATATAAAATTTAGGATTTTTTTTTTCTATTTCTCTGAAGCACATCATTGGTATTTTGATAGGGATTGTATTGAATCTACAGATTGCTGTGGTTAGTATGAACATTTTAACAATATTGATTCTTCCAATCCATGAACATGGAATATCTTTCCATTTTTTGGTGTGTCCTCTTCAATTGCTTTCATCAATGTTTTGTAATTTTCATTGCAGAAGATCTTTCACTTCTTTGGTTAATTCTTAGGTGATTAATTTTATTTGTAGCTATTGTAAGTGAGATTACCTTCTTGATTTTTTTCAGATTGTTCACTCTTAGCATGTAAAAATGCTACTGATATTTGCATGTTGATTTTGTCTTTACTGAATTTGTTAAACAATTTCAATATTTGGTGGTCTCTTTAGGTTTTTCCAAATAGAAGATCATATCATCTGCAAACAAGTGTAACTTGACTTTCTTCTTTCTAGTTTGGATGTCCTTTATTTCTTTCTCTTGTCTGATTGCTCTAGCTAGGATTTTCATTACTATGTTCAGTAACAGTGGAGAAAGTGGGCATTTTTGTCGTGTTCCAAAGCTTAGAGGAAAGGCTTTCAGTTTTTCCCCATTCAATATAATACTAGCTGTGGGTCTGTCATATATGGCTTTTTTCATGTTGAGGTATGTTCCTTCTCTAGCCAGTTTTTGAGGGTTTTATCATGAAGGGATGTTGAACTTTATCAAATGCTTTTTAAGCATCAATTGAAATGATTATATGGTTTTGGCCTTCATTCTATTATTATGATGTATCACATTCATTGGTTTGTGTATATTGAACCATCCGTGCATCGCTGGGATAAATCTCACTTGTTCGTGATGAGTCATCTTTTTAATGTATTGTTGAATTTAGTTCACTAGTATTTTGTTGAGGACTTTTGCATCAATATTTGTCATCACCCTTATTCACTGCAACCTCTCAGGGCTGTCTTCTGACGTGTACCTACACTGCTCCATTGGTTTCTGACTTCTAATTATTGGCTTTATTTACCTCTTATTTATGGTCTTGCTCTTAATCTTTGTACTTAATGTTTATATTTGGTCTCCCCAACTTGGAGTCTTACCTCTCTCCCAAGGACTTTGACTCTGACACACTCTTCTACTTCTCCTGCTGGCAAGTTTCTCTGGGCAATATACCTTAGATTGAGAACTCTTAAACCTAATCTTCCTTTCAATCTGCTTGAAAAGTGGCCTACCCTCCAAAAATGGGGAGGAGCATGTTTGGGTATATTTTACATACATTATTGTCATTTCTTCAGTTTAATTTATAACCCCTCCCTGGGTAATCTCATCCTTTATCACCTCCTAAATTTATGACTCCAGCTCAAACCTCTCTTCAGAGTTTCAGATTCATATTTTCAACTGCCTACTTAACATCTACACTCGGGTGTCTCAGAGGCACTTCAAACTCAAATGTCCTAAATTGAATACATCTCTTTATCTGATTTTCCTCCATTGTTCTATATCTCAGTGAATAGAGTCACCAGATCCTTGTTCAAACCAGAAATCTGCAAATCGTTCTAGACTTCTTCTTACTTACCCCACTTAGCCAATTCATGGTCAAGTAATGCTGATTTTAGCTCCTAAATCTATCGCAAAGATATCCATTTCTTCTTTCTCCTGAATCACTGCCATAGCCTTTCTGCTGGCCTCCCTGCAACCTCTTTTGCCTTTTTTCAATCCATCCTCTATATTGCTGCCAGTGTTCTCTTCTCTACACTTAAAATAAAGTAAAAAGTCTATAGCACTGCCCACAAAGGCCTGCATGTTCTGGTCCCTGTCAACCTTTCCAGGCTCCTGAAATCTTCTCTCCCTCACTCACTGTGTTTCTTCAAGTGTGTCAAGTTTATTTGATCTCAGAATCTTTACATATGCCATTATCTCTATGGCATGTTTGCCTTACTCTCTCCTTTTACTCATTCACCAGACTTTAGCGCATATATATATATATGATCATATGATATATATCATGATATATATATAGTAATGTCTTCTCTGCCACTTTAAGCCATGTTAGGAAGCATCCCTTCCACTTTATAAGTGCCCAAGCACCTTATACTTCTTTATAACACAGTATTCTTGCAATTATGTGGTTGGTGTTATCCATCCTAGTAGGCTATAACCTTCACCAGGACATAGACTATGTGCTAAAGAAATGTTTACTGCCATCCTGGCTAACACGGTGAAACCTCGTCTCTACTAAAAATACAAAAACTAGCCGGGCGAGGTGGCGGGCGCCTGTAGTCCCAGCTACTCCGGAGGCTGAGGCAGGAGAATGGCGTAAATCCGGGAGGCGGAGCTTGCAGTGAGCTGAGATCTGGCCACTGCACTCCAGCCCCGGCGACAGAGTGAGACTCCGCCTCAAAAAAAAAAAAAAGAAATGTTTACTGAATGAATGAACTAATGAATTTCTGTGTTTGTCATTTTTGCCAGACTGTAAACTTTTTGATTGCAAACTTTAGATTCCTGCAGAGCCTAGCCCAGTACGTTGTGTAATCTGCCTCTTTTATTCTCCTCCACATATATGGTTGATTTAATCAATAGATACTTGGTGTCAAAATGAATTGGAATACCTGGAATTGCTCAAGTTATTCTTCAAAATCTCCTCACTTATATTTATTATGTGTATTTCCTTTTTCTACTTCATATGTGTTCCATATTTTTTCTCCTTGAACAGTTCATTCTTTGTGGCTACAGGAAACTCTTTTTAGTTGGTAATTCTTTCCTTTTTTAATGTCATAGCATTCATTCTAGAGGACAAATGGAATTGCTGTGTATACTCAAGGCATCACATAATTTTAAAGAACAACATTATCTTTACCTAAGATGAGGTGTTCTCATTTCTGGGAGGCAAGGGGAGAGATAACAATCATGCATATGAAGAACTTGCAATGATTGTGAACATTAAATCCAATGATCAGATGATTGGGATTTGCATTGTGGGTGATAATTCATCCATATTACTGCCTATTCCCTTCATTTATGTAAATTAAAGCTGCAGGGTTTGCCTTTGTGCAAACTTTCCCTCAGTCTGCGAATGTGTCTTGCCACACTACATAATTATTTGAAGAGATGGCAGAATTGTGTTAATTTGTTTTGAATTATTGGACTCAAGGAGTTAATCACCCACAGAGCTCAATTGTTGTTTGCAGAACTTGGAGTGTTATAGAATGAATAGCTCTGAAATATCTCTTCAGCGTTCAGAAAGAAAAGCATGGTGGAATGAGTATTAAAACGGGAATCCAAAACCTTACGGTGTAATTTTGACTCTGCCTCTGTGTAACCACGAATGCCTCACAAATCTCTCTGTACCTGTTTTTTCTTTTGTCAAGCAGACCTCATGTTATCTCCACTCACTACTCACAGGGTTACTATGAGGATCAAATGAAGAAAGTACAAAATGGAAACTACATTAAAAAAAAATTTGGCCAGGCTTGGTGGCTCACGCCTGTAATCCCAGCACTTTGGGAGGTCGAGGTGGATGGATCACTTGAGCCCAAGAGTTCGAGACCACCCTGGCCAACATGGCGAAACCTTGTCTCTACTAAAAATACCAAAAAAAGAAAAAAAAAAAAAAAATTAGCGCGCGCCTGTACTCCCAGCTACTTGGGAGTTTGAGGTGAGAGGATCGCCTGATCCTGGGAAGATGAGGCTGCAGTGATCCATGATCGGGCCATTGTACTGCAGCCTGGGTGGAGTGAGACCCTGTCTCAAAAAAAAAAAAAAAAAAAAAAATCCTATCAGCAGAGGAATGTGGAAGGCTATCGGCACTTTAGATAACTTATCTCAGTCTTCCCTCAGGTCACTCTTATTGACAGCTGGAAGTTATTCAATTTTTTTCACAACTTACTACCAAACAAACAAATGCACCAATCACTTTACAAGTGGAGAGAGAATCAAAGAGAGAATAAGAAAAAATAATGAGACCTCAAAATTTTATAAAAGTCCCACAAATGTGCAGTCGTTACAATTTATAGTGGGATGAAGAGACTAATGTCATTCTCTTTACATTCTTCAGACAATAGATATGTATTATCATCAAACCAGTTACCATTTATTGTCCAGGGATCAAAAATGACATGCTAAATATTAATGCAAATATATTTCCATTTTAATACAATATGAATCTATTTCAAACATTAATGATTTCAAACAAAAGAAACCGAATTTTTTATTCCACACAATTCTTCATTTTGTTAAAAAAAAAGTTCTTTTGTACAAGTGAATAAAATGTATTACTAAATATAACCATTGAAATGTATTAAAATGGATCCCTTATACCTACTTAGTAAGTATGGTGGGATCTGCAGCAGTCAAACTCAGTTATGAGTCTAAAGCTTCAGATTTGGCATGGATGGAAAGGTTAGGCTGGATGAATTCATCTTTACTTGATTAACCTTAATATTTCCTGCTTAATACATAATACATAATACATAAGCCTTTTACAATATACTTTGTTTTATACAACCCATGATTCTGAAATATATGCAAAATATCTTTTACAAAATTGGATTCTTTTAAAACATATTAGGAGAATTTACTATTTACAGAATTAATGTGGTGAGTCTTTGTATTAGGTTGAATTTTATGAAATTGGTGATATTTGAGCATTTTTTGGCCTATAAAATGGCAATTTCATATGGTTCAGCTAATAAAAAGTGAAGAATTGTTCTTTTCATCTTAAAACAGAGTACACACATATATAAATAACCTACTTGTTTATATACTGGCTAATGTGCAATTTTGGAGGGAGTGGGAGTGGAGGGAGTGGGGGTGGGGGAAGGCAATCCAAGTCAGCATTTTGAACAGAAGAATAAACTCAAATTGTGCCGTTTGGTTACTCTAGCTGCCTTTCTGAGCAGAAATATATGTTAATACATTGGGGAATAAATATAATGTAAAAATCCTTTTCTTTACAGTAAGTTTGCTACAATAAAAACATTCAGTTTATTTTCCTAAAGATTAAATACCATGTGAGTCATTATAATGACACATCTGCTTAAAAGCATTTCCATTTGTATTGTCACTGGAAATTGGGTGGGGGGTGTTATACTGCTATTTTGGTGTAATCTGTGCTGTGTGCTTTGGTTAATGCTCAATGACGATCTGGAGCCCCATGGGGTAGTTGTGGTGAAAGAGGGTGGTGGTTTTCCATGTGAGTAACCTAATCATAAATTAGAAAGCTTCATCCAAGTCAGTGCTTAAAAAGCAGTTTTATTCTCCTGAAATTTGGGTTGGGGAAGTCAGATGGGCAGAGAATAGATTTTCAGTCTGTATCTGTACTAGATTCAGCAACAAGGTATTTCGTATCTTGCTATTCACTGCTGTTGAGAGTATAATCAGTTTCTTCATTTATTCAGCCACTGACTTCTCAACTGTAAAGTGCATTCAAATACTGTGGGCACAAAAGGGAGAGCCTGGAATGAGGGAAGATGCGTGTTCTTACGAAGTTCTGGGGGGGGGTGCGGTATTGGCAGTCTTGATGAAGTCCATGTTTGACTGCCAAAGCTCAAATTTTAAAGGGTCCACTGAATTTGGGTGTTGAATAAACACACAACTTAGACTATCAAGGTGTAATAATGTGAGTCACTTTGAGTTTGGAAAAATACATGCCCTATCCAAGTCCTAGCCTATCTGCTAATTTGTTTTGAATGGTGCAGAATGCAGCTCCCATCTCTGACAGTACACAGTTGGGTAACAGGTGTGGCAGAGTCAGCCTTACTGCTAAATTTAGCTCTGCATGTGGGGATTTCACACTTGCAGCCCCTTGGAGAGAGGAGCATTGACAAATGACTGTGTACAAAAGTGGAAAGCACTTGGGAATTTCACTACCAACCTAGATTTAGATCAGAGAAAAAGGGCCAATCTAAATTGGTTACAGACTACAAAGAACTACATTTCTGGTGGAGGTGGCATTAATCTAACATCTATTTGATTTCTCTCTTACCATCATTACAGTTCCTGAGAGAGTACTCTGTGAAATTTGATGACCCCCCCTTCAGGTGCAAGTGATAACTTATTTTTTGTTTTAGCAAGTAGAATTTAACACAGGTGTACTCATCCTTTGGTGGGAAGAATATGACCAGTTTTTTAAATTCTAATTTGTAAATGGTACTCATCTCCTTTGGTTTCCCTTTGAAAAGTTAATTTTAAAAATTAAATTCTCTCCACACTACTGGCATACTAGGCTACTTATGAGAACAGAATTTTTCAAAATATAATTCTCTTATAGATAATAAGTGAAACACTTCATCTTTTGGCAGGGATCAGGAAGGGAGGAACATTTTCTGGGAAATACAAATGAGACATTTGAGGACATTGATCTCAATAAGGATTTGTTAGAGGATGTTGTTTAGTCCTTTCCTCCTTTGTCTCTCTCTTTTTTTTTTTTAATACTCAGATCTAAAGAGTATAGTGATGACTAAATAGCTCTCTAATCATTTTTCAGCACAAAAACCCTGGGACTCAGAAGGCTTGAATGTTTTGTCCAAAGCCACATTCAACAACAGAATACCAAAATCATTTCATTTCTGCTCTAAAGTACAGTTGAGTCTTGTTTGCAAAGGCACCTTTTAAACAAAGCTCATATTTGTGTGCAACTCTATCCCAGAGTGTGATAGGGAGAAAGAAAAAGACAAAGAAGCTGCATGTATAGAATTAACATGGTTATAATATGCACATTTTTCTCTCTCTAGATGAGGTTGTTTACTAGAAACTTCTTTCTGAAAACTTACTCTTTAAACTGAAACAGTTTCTTTAAATCTCTTCTTTCATTTGAAACAAACGGAATTGCCTAAGATGATCAAATGACTGCTGTTTAGGGAAAGGGCTCGTGGTCCCTTCCATTAACTTCCGACATAATTTAACTTCCTGTAGAGGTGATTCTTTAGGATCAAAACACTAAATTAGAACTTGTCCTTTTCTTGGGATATCCTCTTTGAAGGATCAACCCTTTCAAACACCGCATGTTCTCACTCATATGTGGGAACTGAACAATGAGATCACTTGGACTCGGGAAGGGGAACATCACACACTGTGGCCTATCATGGGGAGGGGGGAGGGGGGAGGAATTGCATTGGGAGTTATACCTGATATAAATGATGAATTGATGGGTGCTGACGAGTTGATGGGTGCAGCACACCAACATGGCACAAGTATACATATGTAACAAACCTGCACACTATGCACATGTACCCTAGAACTTAAAGTATAATTAAAACAACAACAACAAACAACAACAACAACAACAACAACAACAAAAAACAAAACAAAAGCAAATCTTTGTTTTTGGAGCTTCCAGGGACCCTGTGTTTCTTACAACCACTGCGTATGAATTTCTGTGGTCTGAGGTTTGTGCAAGGCCCATGCACTGTTTGGTTACTATGGAAACCAGCCCTCCCAACCAGCTGTCATTTCCTATATTCCTTTCAGAGTGAGTCTTAAACGTTTTAGATAGCCCACAAGCAGAGTAAAGATGAAGAATAACACAAGGAAAACATGAACAGCTTGTTGTTAAATGAACAACTTGTGGATTCCCTACATGGGAAGCTTCATGCAAGAAAGCAAGCTCTCCTGGACATCCATATATAAGGGTTTACCCAGATCCACTAAAGCTCACCTTCATCCTGGCTTTAAGGAGTGGGGATTCGACTCTGCATCTCTACATCTGTGAACTGAGGAACACTTTCTGTGCTGTCCGAGTTGATAGGCGAGATGACATGTTTGAGCCGAAGGAGCATTGTGAAGAGCAGGATGAGGAGAATGGCCAGGAGGCTCAGGAATAAGCCCACATACATGTACAGATTGGAATATTTGTCTGAAGAGGTATCAACCTCTGTTGCCAGAGTGGGAAAATGGGCACGCCCAGTGAGATTTCCATGATATTTAAAATGCGCCTCCATCATCACTCAAGACTTGAGTTGGTATGTGTTTCTCTTTGATTTCTATTGCCCTTGAGGCATTTCACAGTCACTTAGACTGTCTCTAAATCTATTGGACGTGTTCTAACAATCCGATAAAAACAAATCACTCTCAGAGCTAAGGTAATAGCACACAAGCAGAAAATGGTGATGCTATGATTTGCCAATTGAGATACCCTCTCTATCCTTCAGCACAGCAATCACCCCTCCAATAGGTTTTATCAGAGCTTCTTAATCAATTTTCAAAAATATAAGTAATGTTTTATTTTCCACACTCCTACTTTTATACTGATTAAAATAAATATGGGTGAAACTGCTTTATAATACTGTTATTAGAACAAGAATCTTTTACAGTATTATGTCAGTTTTTGCTCTGTTTTGGTAGATGGAGAAAGGGCTCGTTTTGCCTATACCTAATCTAGATGTGTGGACTAATTATGTGGACCTAATTGGGCTCTTCCTTGAGGAGACTATCTGAAGGCTTTTGTATATATCAGGCTCAGCATATCTGAGTTTTCATCCCGTTTGTCTATATTTCTGAACCTTCCCTAAGGATGGAGATTACAAGGTTCCTGCCCAGCTGCAGGAGCTTGTAAGTCTAGAAAATGTGAGTTTTCTGTAGCTTTGTTGACATCCCTCACTGTAGGCTGGACGGAAAGTGTTGTGAGACTTGGTAATTCTCAGGTGAGAGAGGTCTCAGAGATGCTGACAGCAGTAGGCCCAGGCTCAGGAGATTTGGCTCTTCAGATTCTCCAACAGATATTGATTTTCCTGAAAATTAAAAACAAAAATAAAGATTCGGTTATCTCTAAGAAAAACAAATGGCAATGTATTTTGAAATAAAAATAAATTGATAAATTACAAAATGGTTTACTATATGCAAACTAATTTTAGAATGCTTTTTCTTCTGTGTAGAAGATAGCTTTTAAAAGGTTAAAGAAAAAAAATCAGATCACTAAATGGCAGCTAATAACTAACCTAGATTAGAACAATGTTTTCTAAACCAACTGATCATAAGATTTACTTGGGGGTACTTATTAATATACAGATCCTGGGTCCAAATCTAGACTTCCTGAATCATAATCTCCACAGTAGGGGCCTGGGCACCATTCTAGAGATTCAGACTTTATTGGTCTGGGATGGGACCCAAGCACTACTATTTAAAAAGAAAATAGCCACCCATATTCAAAGTTCATGTTTAGAATGCCAAGTTAAATCATTTTGGAAGACTTCAGCAGTAAATAGTTGACCCTATTTACATGGTGGAATGCTTTTGCCAACAAAAAGAAGGTTCTATCTTTACCAATGATGAAGGATGCATTTGTTTGCTCGGAATAGGCACACCCTCTCAATTCCTTCTGGGTCTACAAACATTGGGGAAAAATGTCTATTTTTACCCCACATATCTGAATAAGAGAGATAGAAGAAAAGCAATAAAGTCTTTTCCAAGTAACTTCAAAGTGCAGCCAGGACTAAGAACCATTGATCTAGTGGAACCAGGAAAGCCTAGCACTGAAACAAAGGAATCCTAATTTTAAGGAATTGTTTTTCAATCTCCAGATCCCAGTGACAATTGTTACTTTAATGAATCAGGGGAATGTTCAGGAATGCAGGCTTCCCCTAATTTTGTTTTTGGTCTATCTCTCTCATTCAGATCGGTAGGGTGGAAATAGACATTTTCCCCCCAATAGTTGTACACCAGAAGGAATCGAGAGAGTATGCCTATTCTGAGCAAATAAATGCATTGCATGCTTTATCATTGGTAAAGCTAGAACTTTCTTTTTATTGGCAAAAACATTCCACCGTGTAAATAGGGTCAACTATTTACTGCTGAAGTCTTCCAAAATGATTTAACTTACCATTCTAAACATGAATTTTGAATGTGGGTGGCTAAAATAAACAATATAAACAACCATCACCTGTCACACTTCTATGTGCCATAGTAGATTGCTAACAGTGTAGCCTAGTTCTGTCTGTTGTTAACATACCCAAGGAGAGTTCGTAGAACTAGCTCCAACAGTCACATTATTTTTCCTATCATCTTGAATGTTGCCCCCAGCCTGAGAACACTTCAGCTTAAAGTTTGTATTCCCTAGCCCACGTTACTATACTTTCCATAATCCATATTTTTCTTAGTCTACCTTCTTACCGTTCCTATTGCCCACACTTGGTTCATAAGAAACAAGAGCAGAGAGAGAGAGAGAGAGAGAGAGAGAATATCTTTCCACTGTATTTGGAGCAGTGGTCTAGGAAACATTTTTCTATCCTTGCAAGTACAGCTATTTTGATTTTTGATTAGCTGGGATCAAGGCCCAGGAATATGCATACTAAACACAAGCTTTTCAAGTGTTTCTTTGCATACTGAGCTTTGAGAGTTAGTTATTGTTTTTTCTCTCTAGATAGCCCAGCTAAAGAATACAGCTAATCTATCTTATTGGTTGTTTGGAGGCTCTACTTTTAAAAGCATTTAAAACAATGTTGTGGGTTGAATAGTGTCATCCCCCCAAAAATGGTGAAGTCCTAACCCCCAGCAACTGTGAATGTAACCTTATTTGGAAATAAGACCTTGTAGATGTAATCAAGTCAATATATTAGGTTGGCCCTAATCTAATGACTGGTGTCCTCACAAGAAGAGGAGAAGACAGAGGCATACAAGGAGAAGATAGAGGCAGAGATTAGAGTGATGTATCTACCAGCCAAGGAATGCTGAAGATTGCCAGCAAATAACAGAGGCTCGAAGTGGCAAGGAAGGAGTCTACCCTACAGATTTCAGAGAGTGCATGGCCCTACTGATACCATGATTCCAGACTTCTATAGTCCATGCCTGAAAGAATAAATTTCTGTTTTTTTAAGTCACCTAGCTTATATAATTTTTTAATGGCAGTTTTAGGAAGCAAATACATGGAGTAATCACCCTGAAACCCTAGTGTTTTGGAACCTTTGGGGTAATGTTTCTCAAAGTGGTCAAGGGAAGTCCCTTCCCCAGAATCACCTACAGGGTGTTTATTATGAATAAAAACATGGACCCTTTCCCAGAGCCTTTCCCTTGTTTCTTAGATTAGAATCTCTGGGGACAGTATCCTGGAATCAATGTTTGAAACAAGTTACCTACTTGTTTCTAAGCACATTCTTCAGGGAATGTTTTTCAGTCCTTGCTGTACTTTAGTATTACTTAGTATGCTTTTTGAAAATATATATAACTGGGTCTTTTCTTTAGGGTTTCTGATTCAGTAGCTCTGTATGGGGCATGAACATCTGTATTGCTTAAAAGCTCCACAGGTGATTTTGATATGCAGCCAGGGCTGAAAAACATCAGTCTACAAATAGAACAGAGCACTTCAAATCAGGACTCTAACAGTCCCAGACAGCCCACACAGCTCAACTGCTTCACTACATATTCAAAGTGCTTCACATATAGGTTGTCAGTCTGATTGGCCTTCCTTCTCACCACTTCTCCCAGCAGCTCCTTTTCTTAAGAATGGTAGTAACCTAGAGATAAGAGCTTAATGGATTTTTCATCCATGTATCTCCTAAGTTACTTTTTTACCTGCCTTCCAGAAAAGAAGGGTAAGGAAAAACAAACACTCACTGCTAGTGCAAGCCAAGTGGGAGAAACCTCTATACTATCATAGTATCTTTATACTCCCTTTGAACCCCAAGTACACAGAATCAGGTAAGTCATACTCCTTGGTTTATGGCACATTGCCATCATTGGTAAATTTGAGCACTTTTTTATTCACTTATTTAATAATATATTGAACACCCATGGACAGACATCTGTGGGCAAACATCTACCAACTTTAAGATTGAGAATAGCTAATAAGTTACATGACATCTACCTATGCTCTTCCCATCTCATCCTCTTACCTATCCTTCTCCAGAAATAACCAATAACCAATATTCTGAAATTTGTGACTCATTACCTTCCTTTTATTTACACACACACACACACACACACACTCACCCCTATGCCTAAACAATGTTAGTATTATTTGTTTTGAACTTTATAAAAAAAATACCAAACTGTGTGTAATCTTCAACTTGCCGCTATTTTATTCTATATTTTATTACTATATGATTTATTTATAACTAGTCTAGTGGAATGAAAAAGGAAAAAGAAATAAAATGTTGGCAGTCCGCATGTTGCCTTTGGATTTTACTCCATTCTCCTTAGCTTGACATTTAAGGCTGTCAATGCTCTGGCCCTGGCTTACCTTAATTCCTTACATTACCCGCTTTCCAATAAAACTGTAATGTTCACTCTTACCTACTTCCCTGCTTCCATATTTTTGTTTGACCAGTTCCTTCTATCTTCACACATCTCTGGGTGAGGAAATAATACAATTCTTTAAGATTCAGTTCATGAAGCTGATCTTGACTTTCCACCCTAACCCTAATTTCCACAATGCTTTGTATTTCTCCTAGAGGAATTAAATTTGACAAATATTGCAGATATCTATTTGATATGTTTTCTTCTAAATTCTAATTTACAAAATTCTTGAGGATCATTTTCAGCAGTCTATCCCTTATACAGCTTTGCTTGCAGTAGCTGCTCAAGAATTATTGAATAAATGCATGGGTATGATGAAGAAGTGTACCTAATATTTAGAGTTCAAAGAGAAGCATGGTCTTATCTCTGATCTGATTGCTAATACAGCTTGGAGAAGAACATCAATTTTTCTTTTCTTTTTATTCCTTTCCTCCACTGTTCAATTTCTTATTGGAGAATAATTCCAGATTATAACCTAGATTTAAGAAATTATCACCTTGTTAGAAACTCTGTTGATGAAATGGTATTTCACTTACAAGATTTTAAAGGAAAACTATATGGGATGGGTTAAATTTTAAATTTAAGTTTTAGAAAGTTCAATTGTGTCTACAGATAATTTTCAATAACAATTGATAGTTCATTTTCTGCCTCCTATGCAACTGACCCTGAATCTTCCTTAGGTCTGAAAACTTATTCAATATTTATTAGAATTCTATGAAGCTTGGAGAAGCTTAGAGAACAATGATCTCAGCTACAGTTGTCAATTTCTTTAAACATTTTCTTTGAAAGTTTGGAAAACTAACTAATCACATATTTCTTAAAGCCTCTATAGTGTTCAGGAGACCAAACAGTCTGGTCAATTCAGGGAGGTTTATCAATTTAATTCCTTAAATCCATTAAGGACTTTGAAATGAATTAATGCAATGTTAGATATTGGGAAATCCTCTTTTTTGTTACTCTGGTCCTATATCTGTGACTACTTCTCATAAAATCTTTTCAAACAGGATTGTCATGGCTCTCTTTGCTAACTAATTAATGAGTTGCACAGATAATATGATTGCTCTGTTAAAAGCTCTGCACCATTTGGAAAGAAAAACAACCATGCAATTTCAAAAGGAATTCAAATTCTATTAATTCTGAAGGATACGATTTTTTGTGGAAAGAATTATTTTAGTATCCTGCAGTTCTTTCTGGAAAGCTCATACAATAAAAATCAGTTTCTAGTCTTTGTAAAAGTGATTGAAAGCTGTTGAGGGACAAGGAGGAGGGTGAGGAATGGAAAAGGGGGTAAGGAATTTGGGAAAGAAAGAAAGGAAGATAGAGGAGGAGGGAAGGGAGAGAGGAGGAAAAGAAAGAAATCTGAGAAATGAGTAAAGACCATGAGGGATGTGGGATGGAGACAAGATGGGGCAGGAAATGAGTGATTATGAGGGGGGAGAAGGAAGGGAAGTAGGTAATATTGAGAAAGAATGGAGGAAAAAAAGAGGATGAGAAGTTTGGGGGAAAGGGAAAAGAGAAAGTGTTTAATTTAATAACTGGCCAATGTCCAATATTAACTTGTACCTCTGGTTTACTTCAATTCTAATGTAAATCAAAATACTCACAAGTGACATAAATGCACCTTTGGTTTTCTGATTGCATATTTTGTCATTCATTTGGTAAATAAAATCTTAGTAATAAAAAAGTCTTCTGTTTTTAGTATAAACATTGAAATGTCAAGTTCTCACTAATTTTTGACATCAGCATAGTATATATAACCTCACAGGAGCAAAATAACATACACTCCTAGATCATGAATTTTGCTCCCCAGAATGATAAGGGAATAGCTGTTTGCATCAATCAAGCCTGAGAGGGATTACTTGAGTGAAACTTATTTGTAACAAGAGCAACCAAGTTCTGCACAGGTCTCCAAAATCAGATTAACATTTCTTTGGTAAACATTTACTGAGTGCCAATCAAGTTCCAGACACATTTTTAGGTGCTGGAGATATAAAATAAGAGTACCCTGATCTCTATTTGGTTCTCAGGGTGCTCCTAGTAGTTACTTTTATTTTCTTTAACATGATAAGGTTCTGGGAACACCCCACTGGTAATTTTACATTTTTCTGCATGACACCTGCCTATATAATTCCAGAACTGAAATCTCACCAAGTAGTTAAGGAAAATGTTCAGTGGAACAATTCAGAAAAGAAATTCAAAACTATCAACTGCTATCAGCTTTTAAGAGTTAATACATTCTATTTATATTTATCTTCCTAGCTGGGGAGAAAAAACTAAGACAGATAAGTGTATCTAGTTCCACATCACCCTATGAAAAAACGATTCCAGCAGCAAATGCTTCTTCAGTGGCTGGAGCCATTAAGTAATAAGCTTGCTCAAGTAGGAGTTGCTGTATCTTCTGCAGCAGATGGTGCCTATTTGTCACACCTGCCGATAAATAAAATAATGCCTCTCACTTCACCGGGAATAACATCATATTTCCAAATATCTCTTACCTCTCCTGGCCCACAGTATGAATAGGATTGGTCACTTAAGTATCCCTTTTGAAGCTTTCACCAACAGGTAACTTGTTCAGGAACATCACTGGAACAGCTGGAAAATAGAATGAAAGCCTTGTTTTGCCAAAGAAGCAGGACTATGTTCATGCAAAGTATGGTTTCTCTTTCATCTTCCTAAAGAGTAATCCCTTTGCAGAAAAACAGAAAAACACCTTCTATTACTTAAAATGTTACTTAAAATGCCAGTTACCACTTACAGCTTCAGAGTGCAGCTTCAGATGCCTGCTCCTTATAAGCTCTGAAAAGCAAAGAGAAGTCTGTTTGGATGTGTGTGTGCCCTCTGGAACATTTGAATGAAAGCAGCCTGAATTAGTCTAAGTCCCCAGTTCCTCTTTCGCAGGCAACAGTTTAGAGTATGCAGGAAAGGTAGTGATTCAGCTCTGCTCTGTCTCAGCGATGTGGAGAGGGAGGAGATAAGAGAGGCTGAGAAGCAAAGTTTGTATAAGCTTTCTACTTTAACCCCTTCGAGGCTTCCTCATAAATCTGTAAGACTAGCTGAGGCTCCCTATCTTTATAAAAGCTGCTTCATATGTCATTTAAGAGGATCAAATCTCTAGCTAAATTCAAGAGGTTTTTCATCCTGGGTCTTACAGTAATATATGCTTAGAATTGAAACCAAACATTCCAGGATGTGATAGTGCTTAAATAATTCCATCTTTACAAACAGAATGTTTGCATGTGTATATTTCTAGGTTTGAAAAGGATTTTTTAGGCACCAACTTAATACATTTGATTTAAATATTTTGTGGAAATTTAACATCAGCCTGAGTTTTTGGTTGGGGTTCTAAGATTAAAGTACAACATTTTCTAAGTAGTCATATCTAGCCAGGGTATATATTCCACTATAAGTTATTCATCCATTTGTAGTCAAAGGCCCTTATCATCTTTTATATATTGTGGTAGGAGGAAGGAGATTAACATTTCTTGAGTGCCTACTCTATATTAAACATTTAACATAAAGAACTTAATTTAATCCACACAACAGCCCTGTGATTTGGGTATTATGATCCTCATTTTACAAATGGGGAACCTGAGACTTAGAGAGAAAGTATATCATGTAGTTTAGTAAGCCTAGAGCCAGCACTGGAAAACAAGGCCATGTGATCCCAAAATCTCTGCTCTTTTCTCTGTAGCAGTGTTTCTCAACCTTTGTGGATCTTGGATTCCTTTGAGAGTCTAAGGAAAGCTACAGACCTTCCCCTTCCTCAGAAATAGGGATAAAAGTTCTGTGCTCCATGGCCTCCAGGTTAGAAACAGCTGAATGTCCCCATGTTACTTCTCCAATATTATACCATCATTAGTGCATTGTTCATCCAACAACACATGATCGTAAACAATTTTTATTATGGTATCAATAATCACAATAGTATTAGTTATAGTATCATGCCAATCTTTAAGAAATTACTGCAGTGATTTTCACTTTATTCCCAAATTCTCCTTAACAATTCTCGCATACTACGTCTTTCCATTTCCCTCATTCCAGTGGTTAAAATGAGTTGAGGCTGTCCTTGAAATCCTCGCCTTACCAGCATATTCCAGTACCTTCTTTCTCAAACTGAGGAATATGCTGGTGTTTCTCAAACTAGAGTAGTATGCTCAAGAAAGTACAGGATAAACAGAGTGTATTTTCCTAGATGATTAAATTTACTTGAATATTTAGACAAGGAGAACATAGATAGTTTAAGTGATAATTTTAAACATAGTTTATATGATAATAAACACATAGAATAGAATGCAAATTTATGCATTTTTATGATCAAGCATGAGATTTTAGAGAAATTTTGCACTTGTAGTAGGGCCTTTTTGGGTCACCCAGACTTCCCCAGGGATACGTGCTGACTCTCCTCTGTCATTCGGGATTTTTGGATGAAAAAGTTCAAAGATCATAGTGTAGTAGAAAGATGAGGGACTTAGAAATCATAATGACCTGGGTTTTCACCTTAGCTTTGATCTATATTTTCTAGATTACCTTAAGAAGGTCAATTATTTTCTCTGAGACTCAGTTTTCACCTATAAAAGAGGGAAAATTATAAAAGGGGGGTTAGATGAGAAAATATCTCTAAAGCATATACTACAGATGCTCAACAAATCTTAATGTTGTTGCTTCAAATTGGTAGATATCAATAGACGATGAGGCTATGTGAATATAACCAGCGGTTTCACCATGGATAATTGAAATTTTCTTACCTAATTAGAAAAAATAAGCCTTATTTAACATAATATTAAATTCGAGTTTCCAGGAAGACATGATAAATGACCAACAATAGTTGGGAATTCCAAAGCCAGGCCATCATATACAAAATTTACAATGGAAATGCTCCAGAAAAGGTTCCAAGAAATAAAAGGGAGTCAGATTGTGAAAGGGAGTGGGAAGGGAAATTTGTGAAAATGTTTCTTTATCCAGAGCTGTTGCCAGGCCAAGACTCCACTTCACCTTCCAAAACGAGTAGAAGCCTAGTGGGTATTTCACTGGATCACTCACGGAGCTTGACATTTATTCCCTGTGGTAGAAGGGGAGCGAATTGGAACTGTACTCCATTCTGAGAAAGCTAATGTGGCCCTTGGCAGGAGAACAGGATTGACTGTGTTGGGATTGGCCTTCATTCCCAGAGTTTGTTAGGGCACAGTATGTTTGATTTTTTCCTAGGAACCAAATGGGGGTCATGCAAGAAAGAGAGCCAGGGTAGGGTCATCCTGAACCCTGTTCAATATGGCCATCTGCAGGGGAGAAAGGACCCCATTAACAGGAAGCTAAAGATAACTTCTGGATTCCCAGAGGCTGAGGAAGGAGTTGTTAACTACCAACCTAAATAAAAATGCATCAACCCAGGCCTCCCAAATTACAGGAGAGGGGTCTTCTGTGATGGAGGTCTTTGAAGAACCCACAGAAGAGCCAAAGACCCAGAGAGTGGGAAGCCATTCCACCAAGGAAGAAATGACCAATCCCTTACCTCTCTTCCCTACTCCTATTTCCACTCTGGTGAGGATCCAAATAGAGACTGGCAAGTGGAGAGAGAAAGAAGAAAACCTATCACTCCTCCTTTTCCAAAGGCATTTAGCCACCACTACAGGCCTTAGCACGGGCTCAGTGGGAAACAAAGCCTCACAACTGAGTGAAGATTGAGAAAGTTGAGTAATATCTTGGACTGAATAAATTCTAATTACTAAATCAAGGTTGTGTTTTGTGACTTAGAGTGACCTATGGACGGTCTATTTTTGAAGAAGTGAGCAGAAAATCATGTGCTGTATCCAAACTTCCATCTATGGCTAGGAAAAGGTTACCTCAATGGGGTACATTTTATTGGAACATGGGGAGACAAAATAAAGTTGTGTTTTGATTCTATGATAAATAATACTGTAGAAAATACTGGTTGTACTGACTAATTCATCCCTTCAACAAGCACGTGATTCCTTTCATGCGTCAGACATTGTGCTAGGAATAGGACATACAGTGAAATAAAACATAGTTCCTACACTCAAATTACTTATGATATATGGCAGGGGTCAGCAAATTCTTCTCTAAAAAGCCAGATAATAAATATTTTAGGCATTAAGGGACACATACAATCTCAATTGCATATTCTACTTCTTTTTGTAACTAACCTTTTAAAAATGCAAAAACCATTCTTATTTTGAAGGCTGTACTAAAAGAGGCCATGGGTCAGATTTGGCCTGTGCACTCTAATTGCTGGCTCCTAAATGATCGAAGTAACAAATTTTTATAAACCACCAATTACCGTACATTTATTATGATTGAAGATGTGTTTAGGGCACTTGGGGGAGGAGACACAGAAGAGCATTTGCTAATTCTGACTGGGAAATCAGGGCTTCCAGGAAGAGGCAGTGTTGATTTGAAACCTGAAGGATGAGTAAGAATTAATCAGAGTTAAAGGAGGTGAGTGGTAAGCTGCCTGTACAGAGGCACCAAAGCTTGAGAGCTTGGTTTACTTAAGAAACTACAAAAGGGGAAAACTGAACCTTAGAGAGGTTAAGTATTTTTCTGAAGGTCACACAACTAGTAAGTGATGGAGCCTAACCTCTTAACTCAGGTATGTCCGACTCCAAACCTGTCCTGTTAGCCACTGTTATCATATTCCTGCCCTAGTATTGAATCTATGTCTAAGGTCTACTTCTAGTATCTACAAATCAGCAGCTCTGCTTGGCTCACTTCTAATTTCCCTGGGGATAAAAATGACAAAGTTCTAAAAGGGCTTGCAGACCATATTTTTAAATAAGACAGTGAATCAATAATGTTGGGTTGTCTAAATTAGAACTTGAATTTTCCTTTTCAGAAATAACCCCCTGCCCCAATAAAACCTAGTACACATTGTTCAAATAATCTGCTTGTTTCATCCTTGCAGAAGAGTTTTTTTTTTTCTTTTTTTTCTTTTTTTCCTGGTAGCTAAGCTCTGGCACTGCT
The DNA here is from genome assembly GCF_000951035.1 of Colobus angolensis palliatus. NCBI lineage: Eukaryota > Metazoa > Chordata > Mammalia > Primates > Cercopithecidae > Colobus > Colobus angolensis. Next base: position 3,163,198 of record NW_012116533.1, on the reverse strand, counting down.
ATAATGTAATTTCTTACCTTCTCATTATAGATGCAGACATTTATAAGGAATGGCAACATCTGGCTTAGACTATATCCTATGATTGATCCAAATACTGTTCCCATCTTCATCATTCACATTGATGACTTTGGGCGAGTGAGTTCACTCAGCACGGATGAACCTGTCAATTTTGTGTACATTGCTTGGTGGATTTTTACTGAGGTAGTATAGTTTAAAAAGCTAGATTAACCATGCAGCAACTACTTTCTGAACAATACTGCCATTAAAGATTGCCATGTACTCTTGGAGTCAGCAAGAATAGGGATTGAAATGAGGAGAAACAGGGAATGAGAATAGCCCAATTCGCTGTTGCTGGACTTCCAGTGGTCAGTGGTTCTTAACCATAGTTGTGCTTTTCACTCAAGGGGTTCTTTCAAAGTACAGAGTACTGGCCCTCTCCCAGACCTTCTGCAGAGCTGAGGCCTGAGAATATGTATTTTTAACAAGCTCCCCAGCTTAAGAATCTTAAGAACCACTACCCTGAGAGAACAAATAGACAGGTATCTAATGAACTGACTGTACTAAATAACATACCAGACACTCTTGGACTATGCACAGAAATTCTGCTTAAGAAATAAGTATACATGAGCCAGGCACGGTGGCTCATGCCTGTAATCCCAGCACTTTGGGAGGCTGAGGTGGGTGGATCATCTGAGGTCAGGAGTTCAAGACCAGCCTGGTCAACATTGTGAAACCTTGTCTTTACTGAAAATACAAAAATTAGTTGGACGTGGTGGTGTAAGCCTGTAGTCCCAGGTACTGGAGGCTGAGGCAGGAGAATCGCTTGAACCCAGGAGGTGGAGGTTGCAGAGAGCTGAGAGTGAAATTGTGTTTAAAAAAAAAAGAAAAAAAAGAAAGCATATATTCAAGTTTATTGTTCTAATGTTTCAGTGTGTTACACTGTAAAATAGGTTTTTATTACCAAATCAGTTTGATGCTATCACAGCAATGAGTATGATGTTATTTAGTGCTCTACTCTCAGAAGAAATAGAAAAAAAAAGCAAAGTGAGAGTTTAAGTTGTAATTGAAATAAGTTTATGTATTTCAATGAGTTAATGATGGAATACAGATTATATGCATGTATTGCCTCTACATCTCAAGATAGCAAAGGAATACAAAAGATATAAACTCACAACAATGAAGAAAATGGGAAAGGGACCATTGATGAATGAACGTTGGATGAAAGCTAAAAAGTAGATGAAGGAGTGGTAATTGATGAAGCAGAACAGGAGACGCCACAGTTTAGAATACTTTAAGTGTGTTGATACAATGAGAGGAAGTCAGCCTTCCCTGCATAAACGCTAGAGTTGACAAAGAAACCAGGTGAGATATAAGGCAGAAGGGGGAGGATGAAGCCATTTTTACACAGCTAATCCTCCCACTGTCCTCCTCAATCTGGTGTACAGAATGCCCGGAACCGGCTATATCCTCCATGAGCACCAAAATATTAGAGTGTTATTCTTGAAAGAAATTGAGAGATCCAAGAGAAAAATCATGTGTACTTCTGCATTTAGGCAACCCCTGAACAAAATGCCCAACTCCCTACCTATGTATATGAAGCTTCCAATCACTTTTTATTGCACCATTCTTCTATGTAAACAAAATATCAATGATTAGCAAATATTTGAGGAAAACTTCCAACGTGAAACAGAATGGTAAACAAACAGAAAAAAAAGAAAAGACAGTTCAAACAGAAAAAAAGAAAAGAGAGACAAAACACTAGAATTAGTATACTTAGATTCAATAAAACATTGCATTCATATAACATAAATAGGATATTTGAAAATATATATTAAGAGGGCAAGAGGGACCTCTTGGAAATAAAAATATGAGTGCAGAGATCAAATTCAAAGGAAGAGTTGGAAGACAGACTTGAGGAAATATTTTTAAAAAGTAGAACAAAAAGACTAAGAAAGGAGGATAAGACAGAAGGTAACCCTGGAGATCTAATATTTGACTAACAGAAATTTAAGAGAGAAGAACAAAGGAGAGGGAATTATCAAAGAAACAATACGAGATCATATTCATGTGAAATGTACATTCATGAGAAAGTACAATTCATGTGAATTGTACATTCATGTGAAATTTCAGAATACAAAGTATAGAGATATCCTAAAGCTTCCAGTGAGAAAAGCAAGTAAACTACAAAGAGATGAAAATGATATTGACATCAGATTTCTCATCATCAGTCTCACAGGAGACAACACTGGAGCAATACCTTCACAGTTCTGAAGGAAAATGACTTTCTTCAGCACAACATTCTAAAATCAGTTAATCTATCAGTTAAGTGTGAGAATAAAATAAAAGCATTTTCAGATACGAGATGACTCCTGCAATTACTCTGCAACAAATACTTTTAAAGGAAATTGAGGATTTAGTCCAGTGAAAAAGAGGAAATAAACCAAGAAAGAGGAAGACATGAATTCTTGAAAAGAGCACATCCAACCACGGGAAGCAGTGACATCGCAGGATGGTAGCTTTAGAGTAAGTCTAAAGAGCAACTGGCCTACAATAGAGCCTGAGGTTGGAGGCCTTGGGAAGTGAATTTCCAGGAAAAAAAGGGGCTTCACCTGTTATGACAAAGACTTTGAAATGAAACGAAGAAACTGAGCATATGACACAGGCAAATAGTGTGGGGTGGGGGGAAAGCTATTAGAATATCCAGGAAAACATTTAAAACCTGTACAAAGAAGAAAACATAATTTAATTATTGTCCCTGAAGTGAACACTATTGACATGGTCACAAAAGTGTAAACACTGGTGACTATTTTTAACTTTTAAGCTAACTGTAGTTATAGAAATAATGCAATAGAAAAGTACAAACGAAGAAAGTTGGGAGGTAAAAGGAAGAGAAGAGAGCTGAAGGAACATGTAATAAACATTCTACATCCAAGAAATTAAAATTTAAAATAACTGATAGAGGAGTGAACATAACTATATAATTATATTAGATGAATGGAAGAAGGGAGAAGAAATTATTTCAGTAAGACCCAGTGGTCTAGGCATTTTATGTAGAGGTAGTAACTATAAGAAGAAACAGCTTTAAACAAGTTAAAGGGGTTGCCCCTGGAGAGCAAGCATATGCACTGTGACGTGATGGAGCAGAAGTGTTGTTTTCCATTATAAGTCCTCCTGTATTTTATTATGTTTTGATACTGTGTGTTTATTACTTCAATAAATAATTTGTAACTATTTAAGAAATTGATCTATTAGGTTTTGTCAGGTTTTTGTCCAATGAAGATGGTTACCATGGATAATGGAATTTAGATCAGAAGAAATCAAGCAATAAGCACTTGTTGAACACTTGTTATGTGCCAAGAACCCTGCCAGGTGCTAAAGGGAGCTCCAAGGCTGTTTAAGACACGGTCTCTGCCCACAAAATACTTTTAAAAATCTAGTTTGGCAAAGCAAACTAATACAAGAAACAATTAGAGAATTAAAATGCATGATAAAAGGCTGAACTGTTAGAATGCTAAATTATGCCCAGTAGAAAATATGACAGTGAGAAAATGAAATTAGTTTGGATTGAAATTAGGGAAGGCTTTGGGTAGAGCTAGGGCTTGTTTTGGCATAAAATGATGGAAAAGATAGGAATAGGTCATGAAAGGAAGGAGCCTTAGAGGAATAAAAGGCAACATGAGCAATGTTGGTGTAGAGAAGAATTTTTTCTACTTAGTTATGTATTATTAGGTAGAAACTTTTATCCTCTCTAATATCACAGAAAAGGTCTTTCTCTTTAAATCTTCCTAATATAACAACTTTCTCTGAGTGGATTATTTTTTTCTTGCTGACAGTGCAGTAAATTTTCTGTCACTTTGCAGAACGGGAACTGCCATTTACTAAATGAGCTCTTCTCTTTTCTGTGTTCCCTTGGTGCCAAGTCTTAATAGTAAGACAGATGGGTTTCCCCCATCGTGCTGCTGCTTCCCATCTCAGGCTGATGAATATGAGACTGAGAGCCTGACCCTTTCATTGTCAAGTAATGTAAAAGGCTTCATCCTTATTTATTGCCATACTTTAATTACTAAGGGGAAGTATCAATTAAGGGACAAAGATTTTTAAAAATCATTTCAATAAAACCAGGATGTCTGAACAAATTAAAATCTTTTTGCCTTTCTATTTTCTCTTCTTTGGTAGTGGAGGGGAAAAGGTAGGGGGATATTTGGTGTTGTTTAGGTTAAATTTAATTAATAGGAACTCAGAGTAGAATGTTCCATGGAAGAATGCACATGTCAAAAACCATGTCATCATAGGAGGTTATCAATTTAAATATTTGGGCTCAATTCAGTGAAAAATTTAGCCAAGTTATTAGACTTTACTGGTCATTCGAGAAAACTTTTATAGATATGAGGGAGTCTGAGCATCACTTTTGAGTGGTTTCCTGGTACTAAACCTGAAGATTTAGAAAGTCATTGACTCCGTAACCCATTTGGGAGAAGGGGTTTGCTCCCCATATGTTGTAATGTAATGTGGAAAAACCAAGAATACGCCTTGTCCCCAATCCACATTAAAATATTCCTGACTTGTTTCTAACTGCCTGAAATCTAAAATATTATTCATTCATTCATTCATTCATTCACTGGTGGTAGGATTTTGCATCTCTATAGAGCCTCAGCTAAATTATGTCTGCTCCCAGGTCGGATTTTATAGCTTCACTCAGCTTCTAACGTGTTAATATGAATCAGTTTGTCTGATTGTGTGTATGTGTGTGTAATGATTGTTTTCAGGATAACATAAATGTGTTTCTTTTGTTTAAATTTTTAGTTATGAATTCTATAATGTAATTTGCATGTATGAAATCTATTGTATATATGAGAGCATATGCAACATCATGCTTATTGTTTAAAGAATAATAATGAAATGAATACTCATTTACCCAACTACCCAGACTAAAAAAACAGAATTAACCCAAATCCTTGAAGCATCTGGGTGTCCCTTCCTTGTCTCCAGAAGTAACTACTACTCTAAATTTTGTGTTTGTTATTCCCTTCCTCTTTTTCATGTGTGTATCTCTAAACAATGTTGCTTAGGGTTTATGCATGTTTTGGATCTTTACATACATGGATCCACACTGTGTATATTTTTCTGAAACTCTTCTCAATATTATGTTTGAGATTCATCCATGTTGACATGTAAGGCTATAATTCATCTGTTTTAATGCCTAACTATTCTATTGTACAGATATACTATAATTTATCCATTCTGTCAGATGCTTACTTTGGGTGAGAAGGCTTTGTAACAAGATAATACATGCTTATGATTTAAAAAAACCTGAATCAACATGTAAATATATAAAGAGAACATCCTCTCCACTCTTTCCCCTCACCTCTACAGAAGTAACCACTGTTAATAGTTTAGTCTCTAGATTTTCTCTATGAACATACAAGTATATTTGTGTAGATATAAAAATAGGATTACACACACATTGTTCTACATTTTTTTCATTCAACCACATTATATGGACAGCTATGTCATGACATATATATTTATCTTGTTTTTAAAAATGTCTTCCATTCATTCCTTAGCATGTATGTACCTTAATTGATTTAATAAATATCCTCTTGATGAACACTAGGTTGCTCATCAATAGTAAAATAAATTGCTATTATGATAAGGTTGCAATGTTTGTCCTTATACATATAGATGTCTGCACAGAAAAGTAGAATTATTGGGTTGAAGATATTCAAGTTTAAAAATTTTATTTATACAATCAATTACCTTCCAAAAAGGGGTCACTAATTTACACTGTATTGGAACAATCCTTTTCCTCATGCTCCCTCCAGTGATGGATAAGAGCTGACTCAATGCTTTTTGTTTCTGATTATAAGAAGACAATATTTCATTTATAGATACATTCGGAAAAAACAAAAAGGATTACTAAGGAATAACCAAAATAGCTTGTATTCCCATTAATCAGCAAGAACTATCATTACTCTTTTGGTGTAGTTAATTTTTACTCTTTTTTCTTTTGTATATTGACAACCTTTAACATTCAAGGGAGATATGTCCTGAGACATTGACAACTCCCCAAAGTCTTGAATATGTCTACAACATATTTTCTTCACAAAACACAGTTTCTGCACTGACTGTATTCCCCTCACTGAAGTTTTCTAATCACTTTTTTTTTTTTTGAGACGGAGTCTCGCTCTGTCGCCCAGGCTGGAGTGCAGTGGCCAGATCTCAGCTCACTGCAAGCTCCACCTCCCG
>NW_012116533.1:3153605-3156892 GCF_000951035.1 Colobus angolensis palliatus | reverse complement strand
CGTGATCCACCCGTCTCGGCCTCCCAAAGTGCTGGGATTACAGGCTTGAGCCACCGCGCCCAGCTAATCACTTCTACTTATTTCCATATATAACATACAGTGAGCTTGTTTATATCAAAGATCCATGCCATCATCAAATCCAAATAACTCTACTTTGTTATTTATTTAAAACTTCCATCACAGGAAATTATATATATTTTTTTAAGGCTACTTTACAAGAAATGGAAAATCATGCCTGTTTGTTTTCATTCTATTTTTTTCATTCATTTGTCTTTGAATACTCACACGTTTTCTGGTATAATATGACAGTATAATTCTAAGTTATTCCAGATTTCTCTATTCTTTCATGTATTTGGGATACATTTTTCAAAATTCCTAGGCCTGAGATAATAGAACTATTAATTATTGCCCTAATAACCTCTCAAAATATATGAGCCATCCCTGTGTTATCCAATACAAAAATAGATTTTTAAAGTGCCAAGTATTTTTTTCATTTTTAGGATTGGGTCTACTGTGCAAAACTGATCATGTTACTTTTCTAACTTAATTGTCCTTTTTAAATGTTTTCACCAAAATGGTATCATACTAGACATATTATTATATAATTTGCTTTTTCATTTGATAATTCCTATAGTCATCTTTTCTATTCAATGCATATTTACCTCATTTTTTAAGTAGGTGGATAGTATTCTATAAAATGATGTCTCATAATTTACTCAAGTATTACCCTATTGATGAACACTTAGTTAGCTTGTTTTTTTTTTTCTGTTTTTTGCTTACTGTAAGTTTTATGTTTTGCATATTTTACTTGCATTGGAGAGGTATAGATGTTTTAAATGATGTCTCATAATTTACTCAAGTATTACCCTATTGATGAACACTTAGTTAGCTTGTTTTTTTTTTTCTGTTTTTTGCTTACTGTAAACAATACTCTTTGGGTTGTCAACTTGTTTCAGGTCATCTGTGACTTTACTGGTTTAAGCACTGAAAGTCGCATTCCGAGAAAATTCTTCAGTCTTGGGAAAACTGGGACAGCTGGTCACTCTACTCTAACATCTTCCTACATCTGTTTTTACCACCTGGTAATTTATATCTGTCACATCCATTCCCAGAAGTGGGATTGTCAGGTCACCTGATTGCTTTCCTACATGACACTTTTTGTAGGAAGTCCTATTGCAATGCGACTCAGGTAATTTCTAGAGTGGGAGATGTGGAGAGGGAGTCACAAAGTAGAGATCTGGTCCATATTAGAAGCCATAAGTAAAGTATTTTAGCATTATGCCATCTGAGCAGAGAAGGAGAGAATCACAGAAAGGGCATGAAGATTGCTGAATGGGTAAAGAAAAATGCAGAAGGGCCCAAAGACAAATTTCACCTTTGTATTTTTACCTAGAATCAGTCCTGCTATGTAGACCCTCTATGCAGTTTAAGGACATAGCAGTGAGTTGAAAATTTGGAAACCTGTCTTGTTTAATATGGTTGTCTCTCAATTTTTAAAATTCAAATAGGAAGGACTAAAGATTTGCCCCTTTCTTATAACTTGGGTGTGTTAGAAGGCTAAGTTCCAGTGTTTATAAAAGTACCATGAACTACTTAAATTATAAGGGTTATACAAATAGGAAATACTTGTTCCAGTATCCACAGATATCTTCTTGACTTGTTCACAGATGCTGGGTTATATTAGCATCACTTAATTAGTACTGAGCAAACAAGGTTTCAATAGGCCTATTTAATAGATATACGTACAGCTTCTTCTGCCATCTGAGGTAGTGCATTTCAGAGATAAGATTCTCAATAGTGGTTGAGTGCCATGGCTCATATTTGTAATCCCAACACTTTGGGAGGCTGAGGCAGGAGAATGGTTTGAGACCAGGAGTTTGAGACCAGCCTGGACAAAATAGCAGGACCCTATCTCTACAAAAATAAAATAAAGTAAATTAGCTGGGCTTGGTGGCACGTGTCTGTAGTTCCACCTACATGGGGGCTGAGGTGGGAGGACCCCTTGAGTCCAGGAGTTCAAGGCTGCAGTGAATCATGATCATGTCACTGTATTGCAGCCTGGGAGACAAGCAAGACCCCAACTCAAAAAGAAAAAAAAAAAAAGAAAGATTCTCAATATTGTTTGCTTTTAGTTAGGCAGCAATTAAGGAAGAAAGAACATGTGCTTTCCAGGACCTTGTACTCATCCGTTACTTTTAAAATAGTTTCAAGGAGATTTGTTAGGTAGTGCTGGCTGAATTACTGGGTTCCCTTTGATTATTGCCAACGTATTTCCTGTAAGTCCTGAAGAGGGAGCGGGTAAGGGTTAGAGAGAAATAGTCCAGGGCTATTTATTTCTTATAATCTTCTTAGATCAACTCTTTAGAAATTGTTAGCTTTGGAATACCAGAAAAGAACAGCAAATAATTCACCAAACTGTTGTGTAATAACCAAAGACTAAAAAAGTGCCTTTGAGTTACCTATTTGACAATGAGGTAGAACTACAAAAGGCCTTGCAAACTAAAGTCCCAAACCACAGGACAGTCTCTATGGTAAGGGGTCAGGTAGCCTAGTAAAAATAAAAATTTAGGGACTCTGAATTTGGGACCTATTTCTGCTGAGCGACTGTGGCACCTCAGCCACTGGACACCAGTTTCTCATCTGTTAGATGTACTTAACACAGGTTGAGCATCCCTAATCTGAAAATCCAAAATCTGAAATGCTCCAGAATCCAAAACTTTTGGATTGCCAACATGACACCATAAGTGGAAAATTCTACACCTGCATACTTAAAGCTTTATTTCATGCACAAAATTATTTAAAATACTGCATAAAATTACCCACAGGTTATGTGCATAAGGTATATAAGAAACCTAAATGAATTTCATGCTTATACTTCGTTCCCATCCTCAGGATATCTTGTTATATATGTGACTATTCCAAATACAATAAAATCCAAAATCAGATACATTTCTGCTCCCACCCATTTCAGATAAGTAATACTTAACCTGTATCATTGTGTCTGGAGATGCAGTATCAGATGGGAGTGCAGGCCACAGAACCAAAATGCACGGTTCTGAATCTTGGCTGTGTCACTGATTTGCTATGTTACTTGGACAAGTAACTTAATCCTCAACTACAGCTTGCTTTCATTCTCTTCCTTTTCTTTCTTTCTTTCTTTCTTTCTTTCTTTCTTTCTTTCTTTCTTTCTTTCTTTCTTTCTTTCTTTTCCTTCCTTCTTTCCCTCTTTCTCTTTCTTTCTTTCTTTCTTTCTTTCTTTCTTTCTTTCTTTCTTTCTTTCTTTCTTT
>NW_012116533.1:3093467-3153555 GCF_000951035.1 Colobus angolensis palliatus | reverse complement strand
TTTCTTTCTTTCTTTCTTTCTTTCTTTCTTTCTTTCTTTCTTTCTTTCTTTCTTTCTTTCTTTCTTTCTTTCTTTCTTTCTTTCACAGGGTCTCAATACATTGCCTAGGCTGGTCTTGAACTCCTGGGTTCAAGTGATTCTGCCTTCTCAGCTTCCCAATACACTGCGATTACAGGCACGGGCCACCACACTCAGTTATTTCCCTTTTTCTCCCCTTGAGAATTAGTTTCTTAATCTGTCAAATATAGTTAATAATGGTATTGGCTCCCAAGGATTGTTGAAGGATCATTATGAGATAATTAGTGAGAAGTGCTTAGAACTGTGTCTTGCACCTTTTTCCATCAACATAGGTGAAGCTTGAAATCACAGGGTCAGGATTCAGCCAGCCTGTATCCAAATCCTGATTCTGCCAATAAATGACCTTAGAAAATTATTTTACCTCTCGGTGCCTCAGTATTTTCATTTATAAAATTGGAATAGTAATTGTAATAACCTAAGAGGGTTATTTCCTGAAAGAATCCATGTAAAGGCTTAGAACAGTGCAGGGCACACAGTATTTAATAATAATTATTATTATTACCTAAGAGTCTTGATGTAGGCCAAGCTTATATTTAGGGCTTTTCTTTTTCTGACCTCACTCATCCCTACTCTTTGGTGTTAACCTTTTTCTATGGCCCAATATCTTCATCACTGTTTCTTTTTTCCTTTTGTTTATAACAAAACCTGTTTCCAGATTCTTCTTTAATGCTCCATAAAAGTTTGATTGTCGTTGAGGCTTTCAATTTAGCTGATCTGCAAGCTGGAACTAAAGGGAATTTCAGATTTCAGATTGAGAATGAAGACTGTGAAGCTTTTAGAAGGAAATTACACCACTTGGAATTTAACCTCATAGGCACTGTTTAGTGTACCATAGTTATTAGATAAAAACGTGAACTATTAATTCATGCAAAAATCCAAAACTATCAAGTATATACCAAATACTCAAGGGACAAGACTCTTCGTTACCCACCAGCCTTCGCTGACAACTCATAATCATGGATTACAGATACTATTAAATTCATGCTTCCTGTGTGCTGAGCTCTTCACCGTTTCAGTGTTGCATTACGATAATCCAATGTGGTAGACAACTCCATTTTACAGTTTAAAAAAAATAGATAAATACTTCAAGAATCTTAAGTAATTTGTACCAACTTCAAATAGTGAGCTTCCATAAATGATAAAGCCAAGATTTAGGCTCAGATTTATCAAATTTCAAACACCCCAATCTTTTTACTTCACTACATTAAAAGAGTTTTTATTCTCAGAACACAGTGTCACTGAGTACAAATCACTTTGGGAACTCAGAGGCTTGTCTGGTAGCCTGGCTGAAGAAGAAGCAGAGACTGCTAAACATTTTTCTTATTATTGCATCTCCCCATACAGTCTCTTCTGCTATTCAGCCAAGAGGACTATAGTGGTGAATACCTTGATATTTGTTTTAGAACTTATGTTCCCAGAGTCCCAACTGGGCCCAGATATTAGACTAAACTGATTCAAAGTGCTTATTTTAGAAGTTTGATGTTTGCAAGGATGTGTCTGAAATAATGAAAGAAGGGAATCCAGTTGATGACTGGGTAGGTTGCTCTTCCCTTGAGCCCTACCAGACTGAAATAAGAGCCAGATCAAGATAGTGTTCCTCCCAACAACTGTGTGTTGGAAATATGTGGCTACTCATCTAACTTCACCTCTATGTTTGAGCCCAGACATCAGTTGATTATGAAGCTAGCTGATAAGATGGGAAAAGCTATGCTCCACACATTTCCTAAAATCCCTTCTTTTCCATGAAGATAGCAAGAACAGATTTTGAGGAATAGGTCATAAGCATAGATTTTAGTGGTGGTTGGCTAATGTTTTCTAAGGAGTACACTGGAAACTTTCCATAATACTCTTTTTAGATTTTAGAGGTACATCTTAAGGAGGGCTTTCTGTGCTTGCAATACAAACATTCCATTGGATGAAGCACAGATAGCCTTTTTTTTTGAAACGGGATCTCACTCTGTTACCCCAGGCTGCAGTGCAGTGGCATGATATTGACTCACTGCAATCTCCACCTCCAAGATTCAAGTGATTCTCCTGCCTCAGCCTCCTGAGTAGCTGGGACTACAGGCATGCACCACCAGTCCTGACTAATTTTTGTATTTGTAGTAGAGACGGGATTTTGCCATGTTGGCCAGACTGGTCTCCAATTCCTGACCTCAAGTGATCCGCCCACCTCGGCCTCCCAAAGTTCTGGGATTACAGGCGTGAACCACTGTGCCTGGCCTACTCTTTTGTTAAATATAATACTGGTTCGTGGTGTATTAAGTTTTTGGAGGACTTTTTGACTCAATCAATGCATATTTTATCTGTGGTGAATAAGAAAAAAGAATGACTGTTTACCTTTTCCCCAAATAATATAGTGGGATGAGGACCACTTTGAACAAAGAGCCATGAGGGCTGGGAGATTCTATGGTTTGAACAGAAATGAACTAACATCTGCCCCCAGACCACAAATTGTTCACAATATAGTGGAAGAGACAATTATATAAACAGTCTTCATACAAAACAGAATGAAATGCATGCTAGACAGAGTTACCAGTGCTAAGCAAAGTGCTGTGAAAATATAGAGGAAGGTTAAGTTAGTTCTGCCTAAAGAAATTAGGGATGGCTTCACACAAGAGTTAGCTATTCATGTGGGCCTTGGAAAATGAGTCCAGTTTGGTAAAGAAGATGCAGGAAGAATATTCCAGGTTGCGGGAATCTCATAATCAAAGGTACAAATATGTGGAAGCAAATGCCATCTTTTGTTTGCTTTTTCCCTTTGACAATAGTGAGATACAGCTATGTGGTTGGAGTATATAGTATGTGCAGTCACCTGTGTGGGCTGGTGAATCTGAATGTGGAAGTGGGAGTTAAGTACTGAACTGCAGTGATGCTTACAACTCTATTCCTGGACTTTGCTTTGGAGCCTACTGGGGGAGAACATGCTGGAGTAGTTGGTGATCCTCCTGTTTCCAGAATCGGCTCTTACACTTGGAAAAGTTGGGAATTAGGGAGCCAGCAGTTATCTTATGGAGTATCTAGTTTTGCCATAGAATAAACTCTTGCTTATGCAGGAAATCATTAGTCAAATGAACATACAAATGGCTCTAAAATTAAGTTTTATCTCATTATTTCAATTTCTTCCCTTACCTGACTCTTTCTGTAACTGTTGAAATGATAAATGCATTTGTCTTTTATTTACAGTGCATCCCTCTACACATTTCAGGTGAAGGTAAAGGACCGAATGATGTCCCTGATGGTAAATAAGGATTCTGGAAACCCACAAAATGAATATGATAGTTTACTAATGAATTAAAGGGCCTAGGTGCAGTATCCAACACATTTCTATGTCAGACAGACAAGAAGCACAGCTCAAATAATACCTCTGATCATCTTCCAAACAGTTTAGGAGACATGACAATTATCCCTGTACATGGATTATGTATAAGATCCTTTAAATATTTTTTCTTGGTATAAAACTTAATGTTAAGATTTGTTAATAAAGCTAAGGTGTTTCTTAGATTGCCTGAATTTATTAGTGCCAATAATTAGTACTTAAATATTTCAAAGTATGTTACTTGTGGAGTATTTAAATGAAGGGGCTACTTACTTATAGCAGTGTTGTAGTTTGGACTAAAATACATGTCAAATATATAGACAGATGTATTCATTGTTTTTCTAACATGCTAATATAATTGAACTGATTCTTTACGATGCAAAAAAAGCAATGAATGAGAATTTAGGCAATTTTTCTTGTAAATTGTAAATAGTAAATAGTGGAGTCCTGTCTTACTTGGGGGTTGGGTTCTTAGCTCAGTTGATAAGGCAAAAATCACTGTGGCAGAGACTACTAATTGCCTACCCAATATCTACTTTTCTCTTCCTCATTAATGCCAGGACCTGACCCTGCTGTGTGTGTGTGTGTGTGTGTGTGTGTGTGTGTGTGTGTTTTCTGGATAGTAATGTGCTTATCAAAATCTATATTTCTGAGCTAGAAATGGTTAATGGAATCTAAGTGGACCTTATTAGGAGGGACTTGCAGGAAAGCTATTGAAAATTGAACAGAATGCTGGTGAATGCCCTTATTGCCCGCTACCCCTCATATTTCCTGCTTGGAATGCAAAATTGATGACTAGAGCTCTAGCAGCCATCATGGACCATAAAGTGACTTTGAGAGTGGCAGTTAGCACTAAGGACGGTGAAGCAGAAAGATAGGAACTTGAGTCTCTGATAACATTTGAAACCATTAAATCATCCCTGTACTTACTTCATATGAGGGAATAAGTTCTTATTTTTCAAATGTTGTGGTTGGGTCTCTGTTACTAGTGACCGAATGCATCTCCTGATATAATTGTATATAATCAAAATTACCTTCAAAAATAATTTAGGAAGGTGCCATGTTAGAGAGCAACATATCTCCCAATAAGTCAGTTTTCCCTTCAGTATTGGAACACCTTACTATTTCTATGTTTGAGCACTGGATTTACATATAACACTGTCACATGATACTGGAAAATACTTGAAAAAACAAGAGTCATATTTTTTCATACCTCCATTCACTCTGGGTGCAGGCACATTGAATGGGATAGGATAGGTTGCCAAATTTAGTAAACAAAATGAAACAGGAAGCCCAGTTAAACTTGAATATTGGATAAACAACCAATACTTTTTTAGTATAAAAATGTAATAATTATATTTTAAAATTTTTTGATTTTTTTAATCTGAAATTCAAATTAACTTTGTGTCCTATATTTTATTTAACAACTCTGGATGGGGGAAAGAATCGCCAATGCTGTTTAAATGATCATTTTTCTCTCTTTCTCTATTTTTGTTATTTCTTCCTTTCTTCTTCTTCTTTCTATTTCATATCATATAGTTAAATTTGTGTAAGTTAAAAATGTATCTAAGGCTCAGCCAATTAAGTTCCAATGCAGATGAAGGGAGAAAATGCCAGAATACAAACATTTTGATTCCTTTTTATGTAATTTTCAAAACAAGGCAAAATTATTCAATGCATCTTCTAGGAAATCACACATAGGCAGCAAAATTTATAAACAAAAGCGAGGGAATAATTAGCATAATATACAGGGTTGTTGTTACCCCTGGGAGTTTAGAGTTGCTATAGAGGGTACACCGAGGGCCTCTAAGGTGTTGATAATATACTATTTTTTAACCTGAGTGATAGATACAGAAATGGTGGCTTTATTTTTTACTATTAATCTTTTAACTATAGGCAGGCTTAATCTTTCTTTGAAAATGACATATTTCACAGTAAAAAAAAACAATGATTTTATAATCACACTTAATCTTATGCTAATAGTTATTCCCTGTTTGTGGACTATCTGCCCAAGTTCAGTCTTTGAGACATATTTTTTTTTCTAACTAAATGAAAATGAAAATTTAAAATTATCTTTATTGCTATTTAATGTTTAAATCAAACTTTTGTCTTCTTGTTCAGGTGTGTTTGCCAATTCATAGATGGGCAAGTTTTCATAAATAGGTGTTCTTGTTTTACGTAAAGTAGCAATATAAATCACCTAATGTGCCTTATATTTAACACATAATAGCTGTGTGACAGGCACCAACTGGATAGATGCCACTTGTTAAGTGGCTGTGATGTATATCAATCTCTGCTGTTAAATCAGAGGTGGCTTATGCAAAATTGCATTTGCACCATTCAACCTTGAAATTGGCCATTAGGCACAGGAAGTAATATATTAAACTTTAGTGATTACATCACATTTAGGGGAAAACATAAACAGTATCCAACAGACAGACCTAGAGGATTAAGTCCTTGACTCCATCTTTGAGTGGGATCAGATAAAATGTACTTTACTTTAGGCTGTGGCCTCAGGAAGCATACTCTAGGAGCATAATAATGAAGCCTTCTATGTGAGCAGATCACTCAACTGATCGAAACGCCAGTTTCCTCTTCTGTAAATATAAAGGACTTAATGAAGTGATATCTAAAGTCACTTTGATGCCAACATTTCTGGTTCCATAACTGGAATAACACTTTCCATTTGTCAAAGTTTCTTGGCATATGTTATTTCATTTGACTTCCCACTAACTCTCTGAGGTAGTTAGGGCAAGGTATTGTTATCCCCAGTTTAAGGATGAGAAAACCAAGGCTCAGAGGGTGTGGTGACCCCAAGGCATACAATTTAATTGAATAAATTTACCAAGAGGACAAAATACAGGTTTCAGACTATTGGACTATTGGACTATTTAATAAACACTGCTGAAACAAAAGATTATCCATATGGAAAAAGTGAAATTGGATCTCTACTTCACACTCTATACAGTGATCAATTCCAGATGGTTTAGGGGCTTAAGTGTAATAGACAAAACTTTTAGAATAAAGTATAGGAGAATATTTTTGTAATCTTGCAGCAGGGAATGATTTCATCCACAAAGCAAAATATGTAAACTATAAAAAGGAAAATATTAAAAAATATAATAAAAACCAAGTGAATGGATTAAGAAATGAAGGCTTAGGTGTATTATTTGAAGTTTATACAACTAATATAAAAACTAAAAGCTATAATAGAAATTTCAAGGGGAGAAAAAAGAGAGGTAGGATTAATGAGTTAGGGTCTTGGTCACATCATGAGAGAGGATGAGGGAGCCAAATCTATCATCTTTTTTTAGTGGGAAGTCTCAGTACAGATTAAAATTGATAAACTGAGAACTAGAGGCTCCAGTTAATCAAAAGTATGAAAAAACAGAAAATTCAAATGTCTAAAGGGATTTATCTGGGAGCAAGGGGCAGGAAGGGAGCATTTTACTTGTCATTTTGTACCATTCTGTACTGCTTAAATTTTTATTTCCTGTGTATGTATTTCCCATATACTTTTTAAAAAATTTAATTAAATGAGCAGGAAGAACAAATATGACAAAGTTGGATGCTTTGACCTCATTTTCTAACCAGAACTTTCTATGTTACATGAGAGGATCAGGTTGGCAGGTCAAATCTTAACCACTGCATCTGTTAAGTCTCTGGACAGTTGATTGCATTTTTGAAATAAGGCAGAACCAGGTTGGAAAGTGTTTAAATCTTTCTGTCAAGTCTTCTCTGTTTACATGATTCATAGGGAACAGATGGCCCAGCTGTCTGTATTTAAGAGAAGTGGGTGGTTCATGGTTTGCAATCAATGAAGCAATAATTACAATTTTGAGTAAACTAGTCCCCAGAAAATGTTGTTTTAATTTGTGAATGAGATGGAGGCACAAAGAGAAGGTAGGCTGATTGGAATGTAATTGCAACATATTTAGGAAAGGTTCTTTAAAATAGAAGCAGCTAAAAACCTCACTAAACCCTCTCACCAATATACTGGGAAAATGAACTTTGTCTTTGAGTACTATCAGACCACAACCTAACCAAGGTAACAGTGAGGCTGTTACTTTGTTTGAAACTCACAGATTCCCTTCCCTCAAGGCCCAGGAAACATTACTGCTGCTTAGAGTGTACTGGAGTTGGCTGATCTTGAGATTTGGGGAGAAGACCTTTACTTCTACCACCCAGTACCCCTAAGCACATTGAAATCTTGTTATTTGAATACTGTTAATCCACTCCCTCCTGAGAGTGCTTCTCAGAAATGAGAATGAGGATGTTTTGTGCCTCTCTTAAATAAATGGTGGATAAATGTAGAAAAGGCATGAGTTGTAAGAATTAAAAGCACTGACGAAAATAAATCATTCTCACTTTGAAAGCTTTGGAGCATATAAATACATTCATGCCATTCTTAAGGGTGTCTTTTATTTATTGAGTGTTTAAAATGTCTTATCAGCAGGTTAAATAGCAGTTTTAAAGTGTAGGTTACCAGCTGCTAATGCATGCTGAATGACCCATTTTGTTCACTACAGAGCTGCATATTCCAGCTGTGTATTTACGATTGTAGCAAATTTGTTCAATTAAGTTGGCCACAGCTTGGTAGGAGGGTCAGCCTTCCACAGGATGGGAAATGGTGGGAGATGGAATTATGTAAGCTTCTATTTTTGGGGGGGCTCTTCATCTTAGGTTAACACTTGGGAGCTTGTGGAAAGGCCCTGTTTACAGGGAGGTAACAGATTTTCTCAAGGGAAGAGATCTTAGTCCATGAACTGTAGACTTGGAAGATGACTAACTCCTGGATTGCACTGAAGCTCCTTAACTAGGCACTGCCTGCCACTTCTTCCATATACCCTGTACTCAAGCCACATTGGACTATCAGTGGCTCTTGAGAACCTTTACCACACTCCTGGGGGTATTTAAAAGTGTACGGTGGTAGCTTTGGTTATCATAAAGTTTGGCACTCCATTGAGACACACTGGTCCAGCTCTTAAGTAGGGAGTGTTATTTTTATTTTTAAAATTTTTTAAAATTATTTTTGAGATGGAGTTTCACCGTCACCCAGGCTGGAGTGCAGTGGTGTGATCTTGGCTCACTGCAACCTCCACCTCCCGGGTTCAAGTGATTCTCCTACCTCAGCCTCCTGAGTAGATGAGATTACAGGTGCATGCCACCATGCCTGGATAATTTTTGTATTTTTAGTAGAGATAGGGTTTCACCATGTTGGTCAGGCTGGTCTCCAACTCCCGACCTCGTGATCTGCCTGCTTTGGTCTCCCATAGTGCTGGGATTATGGGCATGAGCCATTTATTTCTTTAAAAAAATTTATTTGCATGCAATTTACATATTGTATAATTCAATGGTTTTTAGTAAAGGTCTTGCTTTTTCTACCTCCATATCTCTGCTCAACCTCTGCCTCTGATCTTTCCATCTATAACCCTCTTTCCTCTCTTATACACCTGAAAAAATGAGACTAATTCTAATATTTCCAATTCAGACATCATTGTTTTGATGCTTTCCTGGTTACCTCAAACAGATTTAACTTCTATAAGGCAGGAGTCTGCAAACTTTTTCTGTAAAGGGCCAGGGAATTACTACTTTTGGTTTTGCAAGCCATAGTCTCTCTTGCAACAACTCTGACATTATAGTGCAAAAGTGGCTACAGACAGCAAGTGAATGAATGGGTGTGGCTGTATTCCTTTATTCACCAAAACAGATAGCCAGTAGTTTGCAAATCTCCGCACTAATCACTTTGTTCATACATTAATTACATCACTCAAAACATTATAATGCATTCAGTAGTATATGTACTTGCCTCTTTCATGATACAGGAATATCTTTTTCATCAATGTAACCACAGTGATTAATATATGCCTGGAACATAGTGGGTGATCAATCTACACTGGTTGGTCGAATAAACACTGGTGCAGAGAGCACTGGAAGAAATACTTCTAGATTGCTATCAAGGTAATCAAACCTTCTGGCTATTTTACATATAACTGACTTTGTATAAGAACGTATTCATCAGAACAAATCCTGAGTTTCAGCCTCAAATCTTAAGCCCCTTGATTTGGCCAACTCTCAAGAAGCTTTGTAGTACTAGCTCATTGAAAGAAATCACAACCAGGATACTGCCTGACACCTTGAAGGCATTCAATAAAAGTTTGTGGAATTGTATATTAGTAATAGAAACTATCTTTGTTGGGATCTTTGCTACAGACAAATAAAATATATAACAAATTTAAGTGTCTTCCTATCTCCCACCTACCACCTCTGGAAAGAAAAAAAGGAAGGAAGGAAGGAAGGAAGGAAGAGAGAGAATGAGAAAGAGAAGAGGAAGGAAAGAGAAAAGGAAAGAAGAAAGGAAGGAAAGAAAGAAAAGAAAGAGAAAAGAAGGAAGGAAGGAGAGAAGGAGAAAAAAGAAAGGAAGGAGCAAAAAGACAGACCTAGACTGGAAGATAGCAAATGTTTTCATAGCATACTAAAACGGGGGTACTAGTTCATAAGAAATAGAGTCCTAGTTATGTTAGAAAGAAAGCGCATTTCTCATAATCAGTGAAGGGTCTATTTAATTGCAGACATTTTAGAGGGTGAACAAGCCTACAGGCGTGAGTGGAAAATCATCAGTATGCCCTATCCCCTTTGTGACCAATGCTTATCCTTGGGAAAGTCTACTACCCAGGACACTGCAGACCAGCAGGAAAGAGAAAAGGAGAAAAAAAACGTTGACATTAGTGGATCCTTTGAGACTGTGAAATTTATAGGTTCAAAGTCAGAGTTGATGGGTCTTGAGGTTTGATTATTTCTATTGGGATAAATAACTGAGAGGGAAAAGTAGCAGGTAGAGGAGACTGAGACAAAGAAGGAGGAAAGGATTGAGGACTGTGGGAAGGGAACGGAAAGAGGGAAAGTTGAGGAATGAGGGAGGTCCACATGGAAAACTCTCCAAAGTCCCAGAGAGCATCCAGTTGGGGTCACCCTACCCTGCTTCTGAGGCCTAGAACGTAAGGTTCATTCCTTGTGTGGTAGGAGACACTGAGGTAGCTAGTCCAATATCACAATGTCTAATTTCAGACACTGGCAACCAAATTTAGATGGCTTTGGACAAATAACTGCTTAAACTTTCCTGAGATCCAGTTAATAGTTTCTCCAAGGAAAGGCATGGAAATCTCGCTTTTTCCCAGCCAGATACGATAGTATAGGAGCCTCTTCTTTGTGGACTATTAGATACAATATTGACTAGAACAACATCTGTACCTTGGAGTAGTTTATAGTATGATAAGGGAGATGGACCTGCACATAGGATGTTCCATTATAATGTGGTAGATATATATATATATGAAAAGACACGTAGAGGTAGAACAAAGGGTGGTAGAGCAGATGACATTCAAGGCAGATCTTGAAACATGGACACTCAGCTCTCCAGGAAGAGAAGCAGAGTGAAGGCATTCTAGGCAGAAGGAACAAACAAGGCATAAAAGTCATAAAATACAAAGGATAATTTAGGCTTTTCCAATAGCATGATATGGCTGAAACTATAGAGTGGGAGGGAATGGGAAGAAAGAGAAGGAGGAGGAGAAGCAGGAGAGGAACCAAGAGATAAGACTGGAGTCAAGTGACAAAGAGCCTTGCTAAGTGGTTTGGCTGTTCTCTTTTAGATAAGGCATAGAGAAAAGCAAGCTGACTATTTTTATAGGTAAGCACTGTGTTTTGTTTTGTTTGTTTTTTTACATTTAAAAAAATTCAAATTTGAATGCGTTTAAGCAGTGTTTACTCTTCAATTGGCCACTGAACCCACCATTCAAAAATTGTCTTGCATCTCATAACTTCACACATTTGCATGACTTAACTTACCTCTAGAGGCAGTTAAGTTTGTGATTTCCTGCTTAGAATAGGGAAACACTGAAGTAGTGGTGGAAAATTGGTACTTTTATAAAATATTTCTAATGATAGTGGGAAGAGCATAGGGAATGATGGAGGTAGAAACTATTCAGTCAGAATGCTATTGTAGTAGTTTAAACAAGAGATAACAAGGAGTCTGTCAATAGATGAATGGACAAACAAAATGTAGTCTATCAACACAGTTGAATACTATTCAGTAACAGAAAGGAATGAAGTAATAATTCATGCTCCAACATGGATGAGCATTGAAAACATGCTAAGTGAAAAAAGCCAGCCACGAAAGACCACATATTGTATTATTCCATGTATATGAAGTATCTGGAAAGGCAAATTCACAGACGTAAAGCAGATTAGTGGTTACCAAGGCTTTGGAGAGGAAAGAATGGGGAGTGATTGCTAAGGGGCATGGGGAAAATATTCTAAAATCAGACTGTGGGGATGGTTGCACAACTCTGTAAATATACTAGAAACCATTGTATGTGCACTATTTAAGTGCATTAATTTTATGATGTGCAAATTATATTTTAATAAAGCTGTGATTTAAAGAAAAAGATAATGTAGACCTGAATTATGGCACCAGAAGTGGAGGTGAAGAAGCCAGGAGGCTGGATATGTTCCAGAGACACTCAAAGACGTGTGAATGATGCAGATGCAGTACTTGAATTCAGGTGAAGGCAGTCTAAAACAGCCAGAGCATAGACAGAAGTAAAGCAGTAAAACAAGCCTGGCATACAATAATTGCTCAAGATATGTTAACTCTTAATATTATTATTCTTTCTTGTAACCAGGGTTTTCTCCAGAACTTTCTGGACATGGTGCTGCTTTCCATCTTTACCATATTGAGTGTATTAGAAAGCGCACTGGACTTCAAATGAGAAAACTTGAATTTTTGATCTTGATTTACTACATGCCGTATAACTTTGGGCAAGTCAATTTATTTCTCTGGACCTCAGTTTCTTCATCAGCAAATTGGGGGAGTTGATTAGAACTGTAGTTTTAAAATTGTGCTACCCACTTTCACTACTGTTATTCAGCATACTACTATAAGTCCTTGCTAGAGCAATCAGACAAGAGAAAGAAAGGAAGGGTGTCCAAATTGAAAAGGAAGAAAAATTATCTTTGTTTGGAGACGATAGGATCTTGTACTTGGTAAAACCTAAAGGCTCCACCAAAAAACTATTAGAACTGATACAACAAATTCAGTAAAGTTGCAGAATACTAAATCAACATAAAAAAATCAGTAGCATTTCTATATGCCTATAGCAAACAATCTGAAAAAGAAATATAAAAGTAATCCCATTTACAATAGCCACATGTAAAATTAAAGACCTAGGAATTAACCAAAGAAGCGAAAGATCTTCTCTAATGAAAACTATAAAACACTGACAAAGTAAATTGAAGAGGACAACCAAAAATGGAAAGATTTTCCATGTTTGTGGATTGGAAGAATCAATGTCATTAAAATATTCATACTACTCAAAGCAATCTATAAAATGAATGCAAGCCCTATCAAAATACCAATGACATTCTTCACAGAAATAGGAAAACAATCCTAAAATTTTTATGGAACCACAAAAGCCCCAGAAAAGCCAAAGCTACCCTCAGCAAAAATAACAAAACTGGAGGAATCACATTACCTAATGTCAAATTATACTATAGAGCTATAGTAACCAAAACGCATGGTACTTGCATAAAAACAGACACATAGACCAATGGAACAGAAGAGAGAACACACAAATAAATCCATATATCTAAAGTGAACTTATTTTCAACAAAGTTGTCAAGAACATACATTGGAGAAAAGACAGTCTATTCATAAATGGTGCTAGGAAAACTGGATGTCCATATGCAGAAGAATAAAATTGAATCCCCATCTCTCATCATAAACAAAAATCAAATCAAAATAGATTAAAGACTTAAATCTAAGACCCTAAAGTATGAATCTACTACAAGAAAACTTTGGGGAAGATCTCCAGGACATTGGTTTGGGCAAAAATTTCTTGAGCAATATCCCATGAGCACAGGTAACCAAAGTAAAAATGGACAAATGGGATCATATCAGGTTAAAAAGTTTCTGCACAGCAAAGGAAACAATATAAAAAAATGAAGAGACAACCCACATAATG
Source organism: Colobus angolensis palliatus (assembly GCF_000951035.1). Taxonomy (NCBI): domain Eukaryota; kingdom Metazoa; phylum Chordata; class Mammalia; order Primates; family Cercopithecidae; genus Colobus; species Colobus angolensis. The sequence continues at coordinate 3,140,136 of NW_012116533.1, read as the reverse complement.
CAAAAATGTATTTACAAACTATCCATTTGACAAGGGATTAATAACCAGAATATATAAGGAGCTCAAGCAATTCAAGAGGAGAAAATCTAGTAATACAATTTAAAAATGGGCAAATGATGTTAATAGACATTTCTCAAAAGAAGACATACAAATGGCAGACAGGCAGATGAAAAGGAGAGTATATATCTGTGGATTAAGACTGATAATGTGATAGTGTAATGGTAGTAAATATAGGAAGATTATGGAATTGCTCAGTGCCTATATTGCTTCCATCTTTTCTATCCAGGAAAATGATGGCTAGGTTTTTAACAGTAGAAAAGCATTAGTATGATGCAACTAAAGACCAAGAGAGGGATGGAAATTATTAGAGCAAGACTCTTGGTTTGATAGAGTTCTATATCAGGGTGCTGAGAAAAATTATGCATAGCTCATTGGTGTGATGAACAGAAATGGTATATACTTTGAAACCACTGGTCTGACTTTGAATCTTAGCAAATTTCTAGCTGTGTGACCTTTGGCCAATCATTGAAATGCTATGAGCCTCAAGTTTCCTCATCTGTAAAATGGGGATAGTACATATCTCACAGAATTGTTGCAAAGACAAAATTCTTCTAGATGAGGCTAAGGTACTGGTTTTCAACCTTGGCTATGCCTCAAAAATCATAGGAAAAACTATTTTTTAATATGTAAATACACATGCCCTATTTCCAGGAACTCTTAGTAGATCTGGGATAGGACTTGCTTATCTAGATTTTAAAAAAATGTATTCCTTGGGTAATTCTGGTTTGTAGACGTTGTTGAGAACCAATTGGGTAGATATTCTGGACAGGTTAGACAGCAGGGTAGGTGTCAATGAAGAGATAAAAATAGCAATTATTAATGAACAGCATACTTCACTGTTAAAGATACTAAGCAGCCAAATCCATCAGAATTAAAGATCTTTTCCAAGTTTTAAGGCAGCCTGCTTCAAAAGTTTTGGAATCTTTCAGCTCATTAACTTTCTCTTTCTCTTGGGTCTTATTTGGCTGTTTTGTCATTCAGCATGATGGTGATACCGAGCAGTAGGTATACCACCCCTGCAAACTGCATATTGTCTTTGTGTGAGAGGAGGAGGGCAGAGCTGGTGATGAGGTGGAAACCCCAAGGGAAAAAGCTTAGAATAAAAAATGTGCTTCCAAAGCTCAAGCAGAGCCAAGCATCTGTAAATCAGTCACTGCCCGGTCAGGTGGAACCTCACTGCAGGATCTGTTGCTTGTCATCTGCAATAAATTTGCTTGTGAAGCAATGCAAGCCCTTCTCACAAGGGTGTGTTGGCCCAAGACTGAATTTCACCAACTGTTAAATTAAGAGGGCAAAAAACCATACCATCTACTTGGTCGACTGAAGCTGAAGGATATCAAGGGGTTCTCTCTCTTTCCGCATTAGTTTAGAGCATCCCAAATTTTAAACTCCATTTCAATGCTCATCTTCTCACTCACCTCTACCTACTACCTTCTCAGTAAGAAAACTCCACGGCAGAAAGTATCAGGGGCCTTTGTCAGACTGACTTGTGGGTATAAAACAAAGAGAGAAATTTGCCTCCAGGGAGATGCAAACTAGGAATTTCCACAGAGACCCAATAAACAACTTACAAACCTCTGATTCTCACTTTCATTTAAAACCTAATGCTTCAAGGCCTCATACCTCTGAGTGTGTAGGCTTTTTGAAGTTGTGACCATACTTCCTGTCATAGGTGACTTTACAACTAGAATGTAGCCAAAACAGTGTGGGCAAAACAATACGAACATCATGAGACCCCTTCCCTCTCCCAAACCTTTCTTCCAAAAACGTTCATCAAATGACTTAGTTCAAAATTTTCCCAATATTAGAAATTAATTTGGAGGAAACTGATCTTCTTTTAAAATTCAGAGTCCCATGATTACTCAAGAATTTTCAATCATCCCTACCTTACCTTTGAATTAGTTCAATCAGATTGACTTCCTCCTCATATTTAGGTGAATCTGCACCGTAAAGAACATATATTTTCTGATGAGCAGGAAGAATAGAAGCTGAACTTTTAAAAATGGGGGATGGAAAAGCATTTTGGTGGAAAGAAATGAAACAAAGGCCAACTAGAGAGCAGAACTGGGGAGATGAGAACAAGGAGGTTGAGAGCACAATTCTAAATTAAAAAAAAACAAATGTAATTCTTTTCAGGGTTCACATCAAGCTCTGACCAATACTTATTATCGTTTGGATTCATGAATTATTTTTAATTATTATAAGCAGCAAATAGAGGAAATCATTCCATTAGAGTGTCTCAAATATTCATAAGACCATCATAGGTTTCCTCTAAGGTTGAACTATAAGGCTGCTATTAGCTTTCCTTGCCTTTGACTTACTCATTCTACCACTTCCACATGACTGTACCCACATCCAATACCCAGGTTGCTTTGCTAAGCAACACTTGGCTGGCACAAGGGATCTGTTGCTATTTGGCTTTCTCTCCCATGCCCTTTTGTTTCTGAGGTTTTCCATGCTTGGTAATGAGAGATTTGTGGAGGGGAGATTTCCTATTTAGGGCTTTATCCCCCAAACTCCATTTAAATGCTCAAGTGTCCTAAAGCCTATTTCTCTTGATTTAGAAAATGGACTAAATAAAGAGCAGAGAATGAAGGGGTCGGTGCTACACATCAGTTTATCCTAAATGGTTTTGCTATAGGGCTTCCTATAGACTGAGGAATGAACTAAGATCCACATGGCCTGCCAAAAGCCCCTGCAATCCACTTGATTCTCTGGTTCTAAGAGAAATTGCTCTGTGTCTTTTTCAGGCTGTTACAATGTTGGATGCTGTGATTCCCAGTTTGTTCCTAACTGAAGTGGCTTCAGTGATGATTTTCCTAAGCTCAGGCTTTGAGAAGACTAGCAGTAGGCAGAGTGCTTTACCAGCCATCAACCCAACACAACTGCCCTAGAACCAGATGCCGCCAGAGATCAGACTGTCCCTAAGGGGTCTGGAGATGGACACAGCAGAGATGTGCATATACAGTTCTGACTCTTCCCTAGCTGTTTCTAATAAGTGAAACCTAAGAGCAGAATAGACACCAACAGAAAAAAATGATGCAACGTTGCTACACTTGTTTCTCACAAAACAGTTATCCCAAGCAACCTGCATGTTTTCTGTTTAAACACCTAAGAAGGGCTTTACATTGCAAAATGTCAAATGTATTTTAAAAGCAATTTTATTTATTCATATATCCAACCAGGGAAATTGTAGTCCCCATTTTATTGTGTGAGAATTTCCATGTAAGTCTAGTTTCTTTAAAGAGGGTACTCTACCTTCAAGCAAATGCCCGACTGACTCTAATCATGCAAACCGAGAGGTTACAGCCTATTTCATATGTATTTGATTATAAATACCACTGGATGTAGAGCCCTCACATATTTCTATATGGTGTTATAATGATGATCGACACTTACTAAGTTCTGACAATGTGTTGGGCACATTTCTAAGCGCTTTATATGAATTAATTTATTCAGTTTTCACAAGAATCCTTTGAAGTAGGTACTACAGTATTATGATCTTCATTTATCAAACAAGAAGACTGAGTGAGAGAGATACAAGTAACTTGTCTAAGGTTAAATCTGGTGGTAGAACTGGGAGCTGAAAGCAGGTAGTTTAGCTCTAGAGCCAATACTCTTTATCTCTATGCCATGGAGCATACTGTGGCACCAACCATGCAGTAGGCACTTAAGAAATAAAAGTTGTGGTTTTAAAGAAATGAAACTAATTTTGGAACAAACAAACATAAGCCAATGTTTTTAATGCTCTAGAGTTATGGCATCAAGAGGCTATACTGATTCCTATAATGCTATCATAAATAATCCCTTATACTTGTGTTATATTCCCCACCTCAAGAGAGTTTTTCTTGCAATTTTCAGGTAAAAAAATCATGTAAAAAATCCTGTAACATACAATGACTATTATTCTTCCCATTTGAGAAATAAAGCAGGTGAAACCAGGCAGGTTAAATGACTTGCCCTAGCATCCCATGTTCATGGATTAGAAGACCTAGCATGGCTGTAATGGCAATATTCCTCAAAGCAACCTACAGATTTAAAACAATCTCTATCAAAATTGTAGCTGCTTTATTTTTGCAGAAGTTGATTATAAAATTCATATGGAAATGCAAGGAAATCAGAAGAGTCAACATAGTCTTGAAAATGAAGAACAAAGTTTGAAGACTTATACCTCGATTTCAAAACTTACTACAAAGCAATAGTAATCAGGACAGTGAGTTCTGGCATAGGATATAGATATAGACACATATACAATCAATGGAACAGAATTGAGAACTGAGAAATAAAAACTTACATTTTTGGTTAACTGATTTTTCTCAAGAATGCCAAGACAATTCAATGGGGGAAAAATCATCTTTTTAACTAATGGTACTGGGACTACTAGAATATCCACATAAAAATGATTAAAGTTGAACCCCAACCTGTCACTATACATAAAAATTGACTCAAAATGGATGACAGACCTAAATATACAGGCTAAAACTACACAACTGTTAGAAGAAAGCATAGATGCACATCTTCTTGATCTTGGATTAGAAGTTTCTTAGATATGACACCAAAAGCACAAGAAATCAAAGAAGAAATAAATAATGGGATGTTCTCATAATTAAAAACATTAATGCTTCAAAGGAAACAATCAAGAAAGTGAAAAGATAACTGACAGAATGATAGAAAATATTTGCAAATCACATATTTTACAAGGGACTTGTGGAATCTAAACAAAAAAAAGTCTCATAAAATAGACAGTATAACAGTGGTTACCAGAGACTGGGGAGGGGATAAGGAAGGGAAAAATGGAGAAGGGTTGGCGAATGAGTACAAAGTTACTATTAGACATGAAGAATATGTTCTGGTGTTCTGTTGCACAGTAGAGTAACTATGGTGGATAGTTATACACTTTATTGCATGCTACAAAATAGCTAGAAAATAGGTTTTTTAATGTTCTCACCACAAATAAATGATAAATAAATCATGTGATGAATAGGCTAACTATTTGATTTGATCATTTTACAACAGATATGTGTATTGAAACATCAAATTGTACCCTATAAATAACTGTGATTATAATGTATCCATTAGAATGTTTAAAGAAATTGACCAATGTCACAGAGTTAATGCATAGCAGAGATGGGACTTTTATTCAGCACAGCTCTCTTCTAACCTGCATTTTGAATCTCTATTAGTCATTCTAAAATCACAGCTTTTGTTGTGATGTTTCTCTGATTAAAATCCTCTGGGGTACTTCTCATCAGATAGAAACTCCTCATGATGATATTCAACCTTATTTTACCTTGCAATCTTAATTTCCACTAATAATTTATTTCTTAAACATTAACTGAACACCTCCCATGGACATCTCGACTTGCTAGGACTGAAGATTAAAAGTTTGGGTACCTGTCCTTAATTTTAAACTACTACTTTAAAGTTAAAGTACTAGTTGGGATAACCCCCCATCAAATAACTATAATACAAGCTAAAATTGATAAGTGTCATGTGAGCTAGAGTAATATTAGTGGTGTGGTAAGTTTTAAACATGAGACAGCTTTTAGCTAGTGTTTGAGCATATTTGTAGGTGCACGGGGTTGGTAGAGGGAAGGATTTGTGCAGAGGAAGTAGCATTTGAATTGAGCTTTGATAAAGAAAGGACTCACCATCTAGAAAAATGCATAGACAAAGGCAGTAGAATATACGCATATCTTGTTTTATTGAATTTCACTTTATTGCACTTTACAGATACTGCATTTTAAATAAATTGAAGGTTTGTGGCAACCCTGCATTGAGCAATGCAATCAGCACCATTTTTCCAACAGCATGCGTTCACTTTGTGTCGCTGTGGCACATTTTGGTAATTCTCACAATATTTCAAATTTTTTCATTATTCTTGTATCTGTTATGGTGACCAGTGATCAGTGATCTTTGATGTTATGGATTGCAATTGTTTTGGGGCACCACAAGCCACACCCAGATAAGATGGTAAACTTAATAGATAAATGTATGTGTTCTGACTGCTTCACCATCCAGCCATTCCCCCATCTATCTCCCTCTCTACAGGTCTTCCTGTTCCCTGAGAAACAGCAATACTGAAATTAGGCCCACTAATTACCCTATCTATGATGGCCTCTATGCGTTCAAGTGAAAAGAAGTCTTACATCTCTCACTCGAAATCAAAAGCTAGAAATAACCTTAGTGAGAAAGGCACGTTGAAAGGTGATATAGGCCAAAATCTAGGCCTCTTGTGCCAAATAGCCGAGTTGTGAATGCAGTGGAAAAGTTCTCAGAGGAAATTAGACGTGCCACTCCAGTAAACACATGAATGATAAGAAAGCTGAATATCTTTATATGGTTTGGCTGTGTCCCTACCCAAATCTTATCTTGAATTTTAACTCCCATAATTCCCAGGTGTCATGGGAGGAACTCAATGGGAGGTAATTGAATCATGGAGGTGGGCCTTTCCCATGCTGTTCTCGTGATAGTGAATAAGTCTCATGAGATCTGATGGCTTTATAAAGGAGAGTTCCCTGCACATGCTCTTTTTTTAAATTGTTCTTTCAAGGATTTTTAAAAACAGTTTTACCTTTTTTAAAATTTTTCATTTTTTTAATTTTACTTTAAGTTCTGGGATACATGTGCAGAATGTGCGATGGTGGTTGCTGCACTTATCAACCCATCATCTAGGTTTTAAGCCCCACATGCATTAGGTATTTGTCCTAATGCTCTCCCTCTCCTTGCCCCCTACCCCCTGACAGTCTATGATGTGTGACGCTCCCCTCCCTGTGTCCATGTGTTCTAATTGTTTGACTCCCACTTATAAGTGAGAACATGCAGTGTTTGGTTTTCTGTTTCTGTGTTAGTTTGCTGAGAATGATGGCTTCCTGCTTCATCCATGTCCCTGCAAAGGACATGAACTCATTTTTTTTTATGGCTGCATAGTATTCCACGGTGTATATGTGTCATATTTCCTTTATCCAGTCTATCATTGATGGGCATTTGAGTTGGCTCCAAGTCTTTGCTATTGTAAATAGTGCTGCAATAAACATACGTGCCCTGCACATGCTCTTATTGCCTGCCACCATGTAAGAAGTGACTTTGCTCCTCCTTTGCCTTCTGCCATAATTGTGAGTCCTCTCTAGCCACGTGGAACTATGAGTCAATTAAGTCTCTTTCCTTTATAAATTACTTAGTCTCGGGTATGTCCTTATTAACAGCATGAGAACAGACTATCACAAGCCTCATTGCTGATATAGATAAAATTTTGGTGGTCTTTATAGAAGACCAAACAACCCACAACACTCCTTTAAGCCAAAGCCTAATCCAGAGCAAGTCTCTAATTCTTCAAGGCTGAGACAGGAGGGAAAACTGCAGAAGAAATGTTGGAAGCTAGCAGAGGTTGGTTCATGAAGTTCAAGGAAAGAAGCCATCTCCATAACAGAAAAGTGCAAGATGAAGCAGCAAGTGCTGATAGAGAAATGCAACATGTTACCCAGAAGGTCTAGCTAAGATTATTGATGAAGGTGGCTAGATTAAACAACAGATTTTCAGTGGAGATAAAACAGCCTTCTAATGGAAGAACATGCCATCTAGGACTTTCATAGCTAGAGAGGAGAAATCAATGCCTGGCTTCAAAGGAAAGGCTAATTTTTGTTAGAGCCTAATGCAGCTGGTGAATTTAAGTTTGAAGTCAATGCTCACTTACTATTCCAAAAATCCTGTAAGAAATATGCTAAATCTATTCTGCCTGTGCTCTATAAATGAACCAACAAAGCCTGGGTAACAGTACATCTGTTTACAGCATGGCTTACTATTTTAAGCCATTGTTGAGATCTACTGCTCAGAACATTCTTTCAAAATATTATTGCTTGTTGACAATGCATCTAGTCACTTAAATGCTCTGATGGAGATGTACAAAAAGATTAATGTTGTTTTCATGCCTGCTAAGACAGTATCCATTCTGCAGCACATGGATCCAGGAGTAATTTTGACTTTTAAGTCTTATTAAGAAATACATTTCATAAGGCCATAGCTGCCATATGCAGTGATTTCTCTGATGGATCTAGGCAAAGTAAATTGAAAGTCTTCTGGAAAAAATTCACCATTCTAGGTATCATTAAGAATGTCCATGGCTCATGGGAGGAGGTCAAAATATCAACATTAACAGGAGTTTAGAAAAAAGTTAATTCCAACCCTCATGGATGACTTTGAAGGATTCAAGGCTTCAGGTGAGGAAGTAACTGCAGATGTGGTGGAAATGGAAAGAAAACTAGAATTAGAATTTGAGTATGAAGATGTGACTGAATTTCTGCAATCTTACTATTAAACTTTAATAAATGAGGAGTTGCTTCTCATGGATAAACAAAGTAGTTTCTTGAGATGGAATCTAATCCTGGTGTAGATTTACTGGAATGACCACAAAAAATTTAGAATATTTCATAAAGTTAGTTGGTAAAACAGTGGCAGGATTTGAGAGGAATGACTCAAATTTTTTATCAATACGTAACATTTTACATATTTATATGGGTACATGTGATATTTTGCTACATGCATAGAATGTGTAATAATCAAATCAGGGCATTTGGAGTATCCATCACCTTGAGTATTTATCATTTCTATGTGTTGGGTACAGTTTAAGTTCTCTTCTGTAGCTACTTTGAAATATACAATAAATTGTTGTTAAGTATAGTCACACTACTCTATCGTCAAACAGTCTACTTTTGAAAGAACTTCTAGTGTAGATAAAATGTTGTCAAACAGCATTGCATGCTACAGAGAAATCCTTTGTAAAGGGAAGTGTCAATTGATGCAGAAAACTTCACTCTTGCCTTATTTTAAGAAATTGCCACAGCCACTCCAACTTTCAGCAACCACCACACTGATGAGTCAGCAGCCATCAACATTGAGGCAAGACCTTCCACCAGCAAATGATTATGACTCTCTGAAGGCTTAGACTATTATTAGCAATAAAGTATTTTTAAATTAAAGTATGTATATATTTTAGACATAATGCTGTTGCACACAGTAGACTATAGTATAATGTAAACATAATTTCTGTATGCACTTGGAAACCAATACTGCATGATTTACTTTACTGCAATATTTGCTTTATTGTGGTGGTCCAGAACTAAATCTACAAAGTCTACAAGGTACACCTGTACAGGGTATGTTTCAGAAGTGGCAAATTGTCTTTATAGGCAGGAGTAGAGTGGACAGAAGGAGGAGTGGTGTGAGAGAGAATGGAAAAGTAATGGAGGTAGATTATGGAAGACTTCGATCACCAACAAAAGGTATTTGGACTATATTCTGACATGGTATGAAGGAAAAAGACCATGGACTTTGGAAACAAATGTACCTGAGTTCAAATCCTGGCTGAGTCACTAAACAGGCCAGTGACTTCCAGTAAATTATGTTCCGAATTTCCAAAATGGGAATAAGGATATTTATTGTATTTGGGTTGTTGTGAAAACTAAATGTGATAACTAGCTATTAGGTGTTGGGAGAACCATTGATAGATTTAGGGGAAGGATAGAAGAGGTGATTAAAGCTATGTTTTAGAAAGGTTCCTTTATTAGCAAGGGGAATAGGGAGGAGCTGGGCAATGAAATAAGTCAGGGAAGCTGCTGCTATAGTTCAGATAAGAGATTATATATACTGATTCTCAAAATGTAGCTCTAAAAGAATCCCTTACACTGATGAAAACCTAAACAAGGATGGTGATATACAAAGACTGTCCATAAGATGAATCAACCAAGATATTTGACTGATAAGCTGCATGAAAAAAGGGGAAAAAGGAGTTAAAGAGGACCTTGGGCTTTCTAACTTAAATGAATAAGACTTTTATTTCTACTGACAGAGCTTGGAAAGTCAGAAAGCAGAACAGTCTTGGAATAAAGGTGAATGAGCTAGGTTTTGGACGTCTCCGAGGAAATATTAACTTGATTGAGGGTGAGAGCGAATAGGAAATTTGAAAGCCATGGGAGACTGGAGATGCTAAAGCAGTTTAGGAAGCTGTCAAGCTCTGGGTCTTAGGACAGCCTAAAAGGCCCGGAAAAGGTGCAGAAAGACAAGTGAGTGTTTTTCAGAAACCATGTGGCATGTTTGAAAATTTGCCTTAGGCAGGCCGGAACTATTCCCAATGGAAGAACAAGCAATGTGGAATTCTCTTCCTCTTTCTTCTTCTCCTCTTTCATTCTGTATTACATAGGCCCTATTAACCAGAAGTGAGAATTCCAACTAATACTACAGTATTACACCTCAGCTACACTGGAGGATTAATAGGCTTTTTTAATGGGCTGATTTGGAACCTGAGAATTAATGTATAGCATTAAATCTATGGGAAAATGTGTTTTGAGTTCCAAATCACTAAATCTTTGGAACACATCTCATTTGTAAGCTGAAGACTGCCTGTATTAAAATCATAGTTATAATTCCTCTTGTTCCACTGGATTCAGCCTTTTCAGAAAGCTAGATAGTATTTAAAGCACATAGGAAAACGATCTGTTTTGTGTGGAAGGTCCAATATCAGCTTAATCAGATGGTTGGCTGCCGGTCCATCTGCTTTAAGGGCCCTAGCCATCCACAGCTCTTGAAGGCATTATGCAAATGAGCTTCTTAACAGGTGTTAGCCGTTTCATTCATAGCCCCTTGGCTCCCATCTAGAAAGAAACTTGTGGGCCACAAATTATCTCTGTTACTCTGAGCCTCTAGCTACTGCCTTCTTCTAGCAAAAGCCAGTTGGTAGAGGAATTCTTTGGTTTAGTTGCCATTCTGCAAGCCCGGGAACATGCTGGGCACAGGCATTCAGTGCCCTTTCAGAAACCTTCTGTATCCTGATATATGGAATGTGTTTTTAATGCCCTTTTACTGGCTGTTTGTAGTTTCCCACAGTCCTGCCTTGTCAATTAGCTAGCTGGCAAGTGTCTCTAATCTCTCCATGTCCTTTCTTCTGAACATTAGCTTTCTGTGCCACCTGAGAAGCTAATTGACAGTTAACTGGTGGTGGGGATCACAGTAATGTTCAAGGACGAAACAGCATTGGACTGATGTGACTGAACCAGGGCCTTTCCTCTGGGAGAGCAGCCATTGTACTAGAAATACTTGTTAACTGGTTTCCCGTTTTTTTCTCCTACTTCCATATTCTAAATACATTTCTTGGGGGGAGGGGCAAAATAATGCCAGACTTGTTTGACTGTAGGAATGAAAATTTCAAGGACAGCAGTAGAAATCACACTAAAGTTAAAATGATATGGTATCAAACAGCAACTGACCAAAGATTATTGAGACTCTGAGATCCCTATGCTTCCAAGGAAATAAACAAAAAACATAAGGACCAGACCACTGCCAAAGCTCCAAGTAGAACTGATTGCTCCTTTCTCCATCAACCCAAAGTAATTTGTGGCATTGAATTATAGTAACCCTGTAACTACATATCCAATAACCAATTTCCTCTACTAGATTATAGTCTTGATACTTCATTCAGTCACTCTTTCTACAAGAAAATTATCCAGAGATCTGATGTGAAAGCTTGAATCAATCACAGATTCACAGATTATAGAAATCAGAAAATTTTATATATCTATATAAAACTGCTTTCTGAAAAAAAATCAGAAATGCAAACAAAATTTTATGTACAAGGATAATATAGTATTATTTATTAATGGTAATATGATTTGGATGTTTGTCCCTCTAAACCTCATGTTGAAATGTAATCTCCAGTGTTGGAGGTAGGGCCTGGTGGGAGCTGTTTGGATCATGGGAGTGGATTCCTCATGAATGGCTTAGCGACATCCCCTTGGTGATGAGTGATTTCTCACTCTGAGTTCACACAGTATCTGATTATTTAAAGGAGTCTGGGACCTCCTTGTTTGCTCTCTCTCACTCTCACTCTTGCCATATGATGCAACTGTTCCCCGTTTGCCTTCTGCCATGATTATAAGCTTCCTGAGGCCTCACCAGAAGCCAAGCATATGATGGCACCATGCTTCCTGTAGAGCCTGTAGAACTGTGAGCCAAATAAACCTTTTTTGTTTATAAATTACCCAGCCTCAGGTATTTCTTTATAGTGATGTAAGAATAGACTAATACAGAAAATTGGTACTGAGGAGTGGGGCATTGCTACAAAGATACCTAAATATGTGGAAGCAGCTTTGGAAATGGGCAATGGGCAGAGGTTGGCAGAGTATGGAGGGATCAAAAGAAGACAGGAAGATGAGGGAAAGTTTGGAACATCTTAGAGACTAATTAAATGGTTGTGACCAAATGATGATAGAAATATGGACAGTGATGGTCAGACTGACAAGGTCTCATATGGAAATAAGGAAGTTATTGGGAACTAGAGTCAAGGTTACCCCTGTTATGCCCTAGCAAAGAGCTTTGGAACTGGGTAATGGGCAAAGACTGCAAGAGGGCTGCATTGTGTTAATGCCACAGGAATCGATAGAAGTTTGAACTTAAAAGTGATGACCTAGTTTACCTGATGGAATAAATTTCTAAATGTTCAAGAGATGGCCTAGTTGCTTCTTACAGCCTATGATCAGATACAGGAGCAAATAAATGACTTAAAATAGGAACATACACTTAAAATGGAAGTAGAACATAAAAGTTTGGAAAATTTGCCACCTGGTCCTATGGTAGAGGAAGAATTCAAGCGGGCTGTGGAGCAACCACTTGCTAGAGAGATCAGTGTGACTAAAAGGGAGCCAAGTGCTAATATCCAAGACAATGGGAAAAAGACTTCAAAATCATGTCAGAAATCTTGGCCTTAGCCCTTCCCATTACAGGCCCAGAAGCCTAGGAGGAAAGAATGGTTTCAGGGGTAAGGTCTAGGGCCCTGATGACCTATGCAGCCTGAGGAGGTTACTCCTCAAATCTCGGCTTTTCCAGCTCCAGACTCAGCTCGAAGGTGCCCAGGTATAGCTCAGGCCACCACTCCAGAAGGTGCAAGCCAGAAGCCTTGGTGGCTTCCATGTAGTGTTAAGCCTGTAGATATGTGGATTGCAAGAGTAAATGAGGCTTGGCAGCTTCCCCCTAGATTTTAGAGGATATATAAGAAAGCCTGGGTGCCCAAACAGGAGCCTGCTCCAGGGGTGGAATCCCCACAGAGAACCTCTACTAAGGCAGTACAGAAGGGAAATGTGGAGTTGGAGCACCCACACAACCTCACAACTGGAGCACAGCCTAGTGGAGCTGTGGGAAGGGGACTACTGCCTTCCCAGACTCAAGAATAGTAGATTCACCAGCAGCTTGCATCCTGAGCCTGGAAAAGCCACAGGGACTCAACTTCAACCCGTAAGAGCAGCCATGGGGGTTAAGCCCCACAAAGCCACAGGGGTGGAGCTGCCCAAGGTCTTGGGAGCCCACCTCTTGCACCAGTGTGGCCTGAGTGTGCGACATGAAATCAAAGGAGATTATTTTGAAGCTTTAAGGTTTCGTGACCTTCCTGCTGGCTTTCAGACTTGCATGGGGCTTATAGTCCCTTTCTTTTGGCTGATTTCTCCCTTTTAGAATGGTAATGTTTACCTAATACCTGTATCACCATGTATCTTGGGAATAAATAACTTGTTTTGATTTTATAGGCTCATAAATGGAAGCAGATGAGTCTCACATGAGAGGACTTTGGGCTTGATGTTGAAATGTTTTGAGGACTATTGGCAGGGGATGATTGTATTTTGCAATGTGAGAAGAACATACGATTTAGGGACAAAAATGATATGGTTTGGATGCTTGTATCCTCCAAATTTAATGTTGAAATGTAATCCCCAGTGTTGGAAGTGGGGTCTGGTGGGAGTTGATTTGATCATGGGGGCAGATCTCTCATGAATGGCTTAGTACCACCCCCTTGGTGACGAGCGAGTTCTTGCTTTTAGTTCATGTGAGATCTGGTTGTTTAGGAGAATCTGGGACCTTCCCCTCTGCTCTGTCTCATACCTGCTTTCACGATGGGATGTGCCTGCTCCTCCTTTGCCTTCCATTATAATTGTAATGTTCCTGAGGCCTCACCAAGAGCAGATGCTGGCACCATACTTCCTGTACAGCCTGCAGAACCATGAGCCAATTAAACCTCTATTCTTTATAAATTACCCAGCCTCAGATATTTCTTTATAGTGAGGCAAGAATGAACTAATACAAGTGGTGATAAACTAGAAGCCATTTGAATGCCCAGCAATGGGGGAATTATTAAATGAACTAAGTTATAAATACAAGGTGGAAAATTATACTGCCATTAAGAAGCACTATTTTGAGAGTGGATAATGACATGGAAAATGTCCATGAAATACAAAGCAAGATATACAACTACAAATAGAGTATGATCCCTGTTTGAGGAAACACACATACACACACACACACACACATAGAGAGAGAGAGAGAGAGAGAGAGAGAGAATGAGAGAGAGAAAAAGAGAGAGAAATTCCTAACCATTAGGGATAGGTGATCAGGTTCCTGAAGATTTATTTTCTTTCTTGATACTTTTTTATGTTTTTTAAGTTTTCCACTGTGGACATGTATTACATATGTTCTACAAAATGTACTAAATATCATATGAAACATCAATGGTATATATAATAGAAATGGAAAAGACTCCCTTTATACTAACCTTTTTTTCCATTATGTTCTCATAGTTTTGAATTTTCTTTTTTGTTGTTGGTCCTTATATTAGTCTGTTCTCATGCTGCTAATAAAGACATACCTAAGACTGGGTAATTTATAAAGAAAAAGAGGTTTAATGGATTCACAGTTCCACTGGCTGGGGAGGCCTCACAATCATGGTGCAAGGTGAAGAAGGAACAAAGGCACGTCTTAGATGGTAGCAGGCAAGAGTGCATGTGCGAGGGATCTGCCCTTCATGAAACCATCAGTTCTTGTGACTTATTCTCAAGACTTATTCACTATCAGGACAACAGCATGGGAAAAACCTGCCCCCATGATTCAATTACCTCCCGTGGCATCTCTCCCATGACGTGTGGGGATTATGGGAGCTACAATTCAATATGAGATTTGGGTGAGGACACAGCCAAACCATATCAGTCATATTTACTCAATCCATGAGAGACAAGGATGATTTGCCAAAGCTTTTATAAAATTAACAGAGTCAATTAATGGGACAATACATAACGTTGGTGAGGAATGTTTAAAAGAATGAGATCTGTGGAGAAGATAACCCACAGGGATGGAATATGACCAGTTAGCAACTGGAAGATGTATAATGGGGAGACTTGTTTCCCACTGAAGACTAAATAACAGAAGATTAAATTGCAGCTAGGGGAATTTAGGATAGAAACATTGCAAACATTATTGGTAGTAAAGATTGTTAAGCTTTCAAGTGGGTCACTAAGAAATGACTAGATAATCAGCTGTGTGAAGTGATTTTAAGTCTAGATTTATTTACAGGTGGGGGATAGACAAAATGACTTCATGCAATATTTTTTTAGCCATAAAATACTATGACTTTATGCTTGATCAGGATATAGAAATGATGGTAACAGCTTTTTTTTTTTTTTTTCTTTAGAGACAGAGTCTTGCTCTGTCACCCAGGCTGAAGTGGCAAGCTAATACCTTGCCACAGCCTTGAACTCCTAGGCTCAAGGGATCCTCCCTTCTCAACCTCCCAAGTAGCTGGGACTACAGGTGCATGGCATCATGCTTGTCTGTTTATTTTTATTTTTGTAGAGACATGGTCTTGCTATGTGGCCCAGACTGGTCTCAAACTCCTGGCCTGAAGTGATCCTCCAGCCTTAGCCTCTCAAAGCATTGGGATTACAGGCAGGAGCCACCACTCCTAGCCTAGTAACATATTTTAAAAGGGAGAATGAGCATTTAGAAGTGATTGGGAGCCTGTAATCCCAGCACTTTGGGAGGCCGAGGTGGGCAAATCACCTGAGGTCAAGACTAGCTTGGCCAAAATGGTGAAACCCTGTCTTTACTAAAAATACAAAAATTATCCAGTCCGTGGTGGCACACACCTGTAATCCCAGCTACTCGGGAGGCCGAGGCAGGAGAATCACTTGAACCTGGGAGGCGGAGGTTGCGGTGAGCCGAGATCATGCCATTGCACTCCAGCCTTGGCAACAAAGTGAAACTCCATCTCCAAAAAACAAAACAAACAAACAAAAAAGTGATTGGGAGCTGGTAGTCATTTGTATTTTTATCTCTACCTTCTGGCATATCAATTGATAAGAGATTTGGATATAATCAGGGCTCAATCAAGCATAATTTTTGACCACAAAGCAACGAATAAATCTCAAAAATTTCAGATTAGGCTTTTACTAGCTCTTAAAATATACCATCCCCAAGGAATTCTAAGTGCCAGCATCCTTCAAACAGTAACTCTTGGAACTAGAGCTCTGGGAGGTTGGCTCAGGCCCAGGGACCCATTTAGCTGATGCTGTATTCTGAAATCACTCTGCAGAGCTTCTAAGTGCCAGATCTCAGACAACTCAACGAGTTGACTCTGCAAAGCTAACAGGAACCCAGGAAGCCCATTGGCAGCACTGTTAGTTATTACTGTTGTTCAGCTAGGGAATTGTCACCGTTATAAATCTCTATGCTCCAGAAAAAAAACAGGGAGCCCAAAGGGACTGCTTATCTTTGAGCAGAGAAACTCAAAAGTATGAGGCTAAATAACCTCCTGGATGTAACATCAGGAGCAATGTGAAAGTCTTCCTTACTTCTGAAGAAATTCTGGCTTAGATTAATGGATACCTGAAATATCTTTAGTAGAAAAACACCATTTTTCTACAATCACAGATAAATATTGCTATGCAAACACTCTTGGGTGAGGAAATAAGTTAATGGCATAACTCATCCATACTGAGGTGAATGTACAGGCAGAAAACTTTAATGGGAAGATATCTGAAGTAGTGGGTATGCACAGAAGCAGGGAGAGGCACTGGGATGGCATGGCTGAATTACCCCCTCTCCAACTTTGACCCCAGAGCAGCATTATCAGAATCCAAGTGCATGTGTTGGTGTGTATGGGTACTCCTGTGTGAGTGCACATGGGCCCAGGCCTATTATATTTAAAGATTGTGAAGAAATATTAACACCTGCTGAGCACCCGAGAGTGCTAGACACTGTACACCTGTTATCTCACTCCATCCTTACAAAGTAGTTTTTATTCCCATTGTCAGAAAACTGATGCACAGAGAGGTTAAATTGCTTGCTCAAGATTTTAGAACATGATGAAATCTGGAAATAAAATCAGTTTGGAGATGGAGAGTGGCCTAGGCTTCTACCTAGATTAACAACATCTCTATATGAGATCACAGAAATAGTCATTGAGTTAATGTGTGTACTTGAAGTGTTAATTTGTTAAATATAATAATTTTTGAATAGTTCATACTGTTTTTGGCTTATTCTATAATTTCTTTCTTTTTTTTTTATTATTATGCCAAGAGCCTTCGTAAAATGGAACTGGACTGAGCTTCCCTGAGCTCTCAGAGGTCTTGTCTCTATTGCTTCAGAGTAGCCACCACCTGGTCAATAAATGATGTCTCTATAACACACATCTGCTCTTGTCATTCACTTACTTAAACCCCTTCATCGGCAATCATTTTAATCTGTTTAAAGGACAAAGTCCTTAACATTTTCTTTACTAATCTGACTCTGCGTGAACAGCCTGATCACCTGCCATATTACTTCATACATCCTCTAAGAGCCTTGCTGAACTTCTGGTTGGCTATACCCTAAATGTGTTGTGCTGACGATTTTGATTCCTCTGCCTGGAATCTCTCTGTCTACTCTTCCACCTAGATAACTGCCACTCCTTCTCTAAAATCATTGTTTAAGGTGCCAGGATGAGGTAAGGATGGGGATGCGGGATGCACGTTAGAGGCAGCAATGTAATATTTAACTACATGTAGTCATAACTACTCCAAAAAATGTATTAAACACCCCAAAGTACATGATACATTGTTTTGTTTGAAAATGTATTAAACACCTCATAGTACATAATACAACTTTGTACATAAATACATAGGTAAAAAATATGTATAATTAAACACTAGAATCATATTCAGAGCAGTGTGGTGAGATGCCAAAACTGCAAAAGTAAGGAACTAAGATCCCGTGGGACAATCACAAATGCATTTCTGCTGTCTCACACTCACATAATTCTGCACTCACTAAGTTTTCTTGGTAGTCTGAATTATTAAAATTTTTCCTCTCTTTTTCTCTTTTCAATGTGGATGCACCCCTGTAATGTTACTTCACTATAGCCAAAAACTCTGAAACTTTTTCTGACTCCCTGTGGCAGTATCAGCTTCATAGAATTATATTCATGTCTCTACTACAGCACCAGTTTGTCTAGCTGTAATTAAAGTATCTGTTCTTTCAAATAGACTGTGAACTTCTCAACAGTGTGACCCATATCATCTTTATTATCCACTCATAGTACCGAGGACAATTCTTAGTAAAGATAAGGCCAAAGCTTCTTTAAGCATATCCGTGGATCAACATCAGAATTACCTAGGAAACCTCTCAAGATGCAAATTCATGAAGAGAAATAACAATTTTTATTTAAGGTTCTGATTCAGCATTTCTTGGGTTAGCTCCTGGAATTCCTATTTTCAAAGCACTTCCCAGGCACATCCACATTTACATATGGAAGCAAATATAAATGTGGCCTCTTGTGATGCCTTCTCTATTCACTCCCTGTCTGTCCTCCATAGATGTGGCCTTTCCTGTTGTAATAGGATGAGATCTGAAGAGGCATCAGAACTGAAATGCAGAGAAGTGTTGCAGGCACTGGAATGAAACAGCTGTGAAGGAACTGGAAGGAGAGCTTGAATTTTGCACAGAGGTTTTGTATCCTAGTCTGTGCACTTGAGTTGAGGTTGCTCCACAAGTTGTAAATTGGAAGTAGTGGACATTGTGGTTGACTCCCTAGGACTCATTTTCTTCCTCTCCTATTGAATTGCAGCAATGCAAGTTGGAGAATTGATTTCAGCTCAAAGGGTGAGCCTGGTTGGTCTGAGGATAAATTTATATCATTTTCCAGCTATGGTTCAGATACTCAACCTGCCTGAAATTCAAGGAAAAGTACATTGGAAGCTTTGCGGGAACTGTCTTTGGTTTTAGGAGAAAGGCTCTTCCCTTGGTTGTAAGCAAGAAAACATACAGCTCTGATTGTTGTTGTCTATCATGACCACGAGGAGATTCTAGCTTTAGAAAGCAGTGAATGCTCTAGATAACAGAGTATAGTGACAAAAAAAGAATCTGGACCAGGTGCAGTGGCTCACATCTGTAATCCTAACACTTTGGGAGGCTGAGGCAGGAGGATCACTTGACCCCAGAAGTTCAAGACCAGACTGGGCAACATAGTGAGACTATCTCTACAAAAAAAAAATTTTTTTTTTAAATTAACTGGGTGCTGTGGCCCATGCCTGTAGTTCCAGCTACTTGGGAGGCCGACGTGGGAAGATTGTTTGGGCCCTGAGATCTAGGCAGAAGTGAGCCATGATCATGCCACAGCACTCCAGACTGGGTGACAGAGTGAGACCCTGTCAAAAAAACAAAACAAAACAACAACAAAAGAATCTGGGTCCTTGATGGCTTTTTTTATTGGTAAAATACACAGAACATATGTTTTATCATCGTAACCATTTTTAAGTGTACAGTTTAGTGGTATTAGGTATATCCATATTCTTGTGCAACCATCACTACCATCCATCTCCACAACTTTATCTTTCTCAACTGAAAGTCTGTCCTCATTAAATAATAACTCTGATATTTCCCACTCCCCTAGCCTCTGGCAACCACCATTTTGTTTTCTGTTTTTATGAATTTGACTACACTATGCACTTCATATAAAAAAAATCAGGCCGGGTGTGGTGGCTCATGCCTGTAATCCCAGAACTTTGGGAGGCTGAGGTGGGTGCATCACCTGAGGTCAGGAGTTCAAGACCAGCCTGGCCAACATGGTGAAACCCCGTCTCTACTAATAATACAAAAAAATTAGCTGAGTGTGGTGGCACACACCTGTAATCCCAGCTACTTGAAAGACTGAGGCAGAAGAATCGCTTGAACCCAGGAAGCAGAGGTTGCAGTGAGCCAAGATCACGCCATTGTACTCCAGCCTGGGCGACAAAAGCGAAACTCTATCTCAAAAAAATTTAAAAAGTTAAAGAAATCATACAATATTTGTCCTTTTGTTACTGGCTTATTTTATTTAGCACACTGTCTTCAAGGTTCATTCATGATGTAGTGTGTGTCAAAATGTCCTTCCTTTTTATGGCTAAATAATATTCCATTTTGTGAATATACAACATTTTGTTTATCCCTTCATCTGTTGATGGACACTCAGGTTGCTTCCACCTTTTGGCTATTGTGAATAATGCTGCTATGAACATATATGTATAAATATCTGTTTAAGTCCTTGCTTGTGATTCTTTAGAAGTATATACAAGGAAGGGGAACATCATACACTGAGGCCTGTTGTAGGGTGGGGGGAAGGGGGAGGGGGAGGGATAGCATTAGGAGATATACCTAATGTAAAAGATGAGTTAATGGGTGCAGCACACCAACATGGCACATGTATACATATGTAACAAATTTGCACGTTGTGCACATGTACCCTAGAACTTAAAGTATGCTAAAAAATTAAAAACTAAATAAATTAAAAAATAAAAAGCAATCAGGAAGAGGTAAAAAAAAAAAAAGAAGTATATACAAGAAAGTGGAGTTGCTGGGTAATATGATAATTCTATTTTTAATTTTTTCCACAGAGGCGGTACCATTTTATATGCCAGCCAAGAATGCACAAGGGTTCCAATTTGTCTGCATCCTTGCCAACACTAGTTATTTTCTGTTTTTTTTTTCTTTTTTTAATAGTGGCCATCCTAATGGTTGTGAGGTGGTATCTCATTATGGTTTTGATGTGTATTTTCCTAATGACTAGTGATGTTGAGCATCTTATCATGTGTTTATTGGTTATTTGTATATTTTTTTGAGAAATGTTTATTCAATTTCCTTGATCATTTAGATACTCTTTCCTGTTATTTAATGTTATGCTATGTTTTACATTATTAGAGATAGGGTCTCACTCTGTCACCAGGCTATAGTGCAATGTTACAATCATAGCTCACTGCATCCTCAGATTCCTTCGCTCAAGGGATCATCCTACCTCAGCCTCCTGAATAGCTAGGACTACAGGGACATGCCACCATGCCCAGCTAAATTTTGTCCATTTTTAAAATAAAGTTGTTTGGTGTTGAGTTGTCCTCGATGATAGTTTTAAATGTTTGAATCAACCAACAACAAAGTCTCCTCTAACTTTGTACCCCCAATGTGTAATCCAGTAAACTACGTATGGTAGACAGAATAATGGCCCACCAAAGATGTTAATGTCCTAATCTTTGAAATCTGTGAATATATTCTCTTACATGGCAAAAGGGACTTTGAAGATGTGATTAAGTTAAGGATCCTGCTATATGAAGATTATCCTGGAGGGCCCAATCAAATTACAAAAATCTTTATAACAGGAAAGCAGTAGAGTCAAGAGTCACAGAGAGCTACAACAATGAAAGCAGAGGTCAGAGTGATACATGTCCATGAGCCAAGGACTGTGGGAAGCCTCTAGAAGCTGAAAATGGAAGGGAATGGAATTTTCCCTAGAGCCTTCTGAGGGAAGGCAGCTCTGCCAACACTTTGATTTTACTCCGGAAAGATTTATTTAAGATTTATGACCTCTGGAACTGTAAGATAACAAATTTGTGTTGTTTTAAGCATTAAGGTTTGTGGTAATTTGTTACAGCAGCAATAGGAAACAAATACACTACCTTACTGTTTAAGCCAGTTTGAGTTGAGTTTTCTGTTATTTACAGCGAAGAACATCTTAATTGACAGAAAAAATAAAACAATAATATAAGGTGGCCAATCCCAGACTTTTAATGAATTCTAACTACATAGCAACCATGTTCAGGAAGGTTGATAATAGGCAGTCATTGCATGACAGGAGACAGGCTGGGAAAAGAATTTCTGATGTACGTTATGGTTAAAGAACAACTGGAATAACACTTAATAAATGTTTGTTTGATTAATGAATGATATTTTTGTTCAGTTTAAATATTGGTATTTATAATTTCCTCCCTGGTTTAATGATTCTGTGGTCCTGACTGACAGGGCTGTGTATTTCTCACCAGGCTTGGCTTGCATGTATGTTGGAGGATGAATATACATAGGAGTTGATTGTTGCCCCAGAGGCTTGTCTTAGAAACTTAGGCTATTTGCAGACTCCATCTTGCCTCCCTCAGGGACCTTTTCCTTCTCTGTTATTTTTGTTAAATAGCTAGGCTGAGCTAAGCACCCAAACAACAGATCTTTCTCATTAGAACCCAGAGGAAAGAGGTTTGGACTACTCACCTTAGACCATTCTGTCCCTAGGCCCCAAACCACCAATGAAACATAAGTTCCCTAGGCCAGGGTCTTGATTCCATCATGGATGAGCAGAAGCTCTTGCCTGAAAACAAAAAAAGCAAAATTAATAGGCTTGTTTTCCTTCCTCTCTTGATGTTTAGAGTTGATGTTAAAACTAGGTTTCCTGTTGTTACTTTCAGATAAGAGTATGGGGAATTGCAGAGCAGTGCTGAAAAGATCATTAAAGACCCTGAAGATTGCTTTAAAGTGAAAATAACACTTCCTGGAAATCATATAAGCAAGTGCTGAGAATATAAGTAAAGCTGTTTCCTGGAATAAAATTTCCATTAATCAGATATCTCTTTCCCCAGGATGAGCTCCAAGCAACTAGAGATACAATCATCTTTCTTTCTAAGCTAGCTGATGATCTAAGTTGTGGATTACTCAGAAACTTGGCGTCTCTTCAACCTCTCCATGGGCTGCTGGATTTTTGGACTTTTCACAGCAGGTCAGTATCCCCAGTAAAGCTGAAATATCATCCTCAACAACTACCACCCAGATCTCAAGAATAGTGAGAAATTGAATGTTTATGTGAAAACAGGTTTCCAATTAACTGCTTGACTCCAAGTTTCAGGGCTTGAAAGGTGAATCAGCCTATGGAAGCAGGTCTGTCCCATCTCATGTCCTTCACAAATTAACTTCAGGCACAGAACTTAACTTTCAGCCTGTGCTTCGGAGGAAGACAAGTCTGGGTTCAAGTCTTGGCTCTCTCACAATACTAGCTAAAGGTAGTTTTGAGGTTGTTTAAACATTCCAAGCCTCAATTTCATCATCTGCAAGAGGGGGATTACAGGATCGTTCTGAGCATTAAATGAGATTATATGTATATAAGTGCTCCGTAAATGTTAAAGGAATTGGAAAATGTTTGTATTGGCCACTTGGGGGTCAAGTTCTTGGCCTATGATACTCTAGAGTTGGCTGATAAAATCATCATTCCTGGCTGGAACCTTGCAGTAAACTCTTGATAAACATCTCAAACTGCAGCTTAAATTCTACCATGAGAGTACACAGCCCTTGCTCTGTTGTATTATGTCTGTTTGAGATAAAATGCCACAGAAATATTCATTGTCTGAAAAAATGAGTTTCATTCAGTTCCACCATGTGTGACTTATGATAGTTTATCTTAGGGAGTAGGCAGCTTCTTTGCAGCAAAGTAAGCATTAGGCCTAACAGGTATCAGGTAACTATTGAATGTACAGAATCACTAATCCTACTGCCCAATTTGAGGAAATAGACATTCCATTTCAATTGTTTTATCTCTTACGCCAGTGACCCCCAAGGCTAACTCAGCCACTCAGGTGGAGTAAACCCAGCTGGCTAAACAGGTGGTCCCTTCCTCTCCCACTGTTCCATTTGTTGTGTCATATTAACTTCTTTTCTTGGGAATATTAAGGCTCAAGGGGAATATAAATCTATTCCTGCTTGAACTGTAAACTATGGAAAGTAAGGTCGAGGTCTATTTCATTCCATTTCCAGAGTGGTATATTAACATCAGTTTCCTAATCCAAAAGAGGCATTTGAGTTCATTTAAATGATTAATACAACCTCCAAGAGTACCTAATGTTCACCTGGAGAATGATATTAAGTTAAAAAGGAATTGGTCTCCTTACCATCATTCAATAGGAGGGTACAATGGACCTTAAATAAATTTCAGACCTCAGTAATTGTGCCTTTCTAGCATCACTTGTCCTTAACTTGGTAACGAGAAAGAAATATTAATACATATACAGTTGACCCTTGAACAACACAAGAGTTAGGGGTGCCAACTCCCTGCACAGCCAAAATCCATGTATAACTTTTGACTCCCCCAGAACATAACTATGAATAGTCTGCTCTTGACTGGAAGCCTTACTGATAACATAAACAGTCAACTAATACACATATTTTATGTGTCATATACTGTATTCTTACAATAAAGTAAGCTATGGAAAAGAAAATGTTACTAAGAAAATCATAAGGAAGAGAAAGTATATTTACTGTTCATTAAGTAGAAGTGGATCATCATAAAGGTCTTCATCCTCTTCATCTTGTTACTGAGTAGGCTGAGGAGGAGGAGAAAGAAGAGGGGTTGGTCTTGCTGTCTCAGGGATGGCAGAGACAGAAGAGGTAGAAGAGGTAGAAGGGGAGGGAGGAGAGGCAGGAACACTCAGGATAACTTTTGTTGAAAAAATTCCACAGATAAACAGACCCGTGCAGTTCAACCTCATGTCAAGGGTCAACTGTACATATATGAGACTTAGGTGAGCCAAAAATCATAGCAAGAAGAGAAACCCACAAAACCCTCCTATATTTGGATATAGTTTTGGCTGTTTGTAATAGAGACCTAAATTGACAATGGCTTTAACAATTAGAAGGTGATTTCTCTCTCGCATTACAGTCTGCAGGTAGGCAATCTAGGGCTGCATGGCTGCATGAGGTTGTCTAGGGATACAGATGTTTCATATCCTGTAGTTCAACCAATCTCAGGGTATTTCCTTTGTCCATGGGGATCAAAATGGTTCTCCACAATGTCTAAAAACCAAGCAGTGGGGTAAAGGAAGCAGGCGATATTCTCTTCCTTTAAGAGTTAGATCGGGGGTGCTTCAAATCTCTTCCAGCTGCATCCCATTGGCAATAACTTAATCATATGACCAGAACTAGCTGCAAGAAAGGTTGCAGAATGTGCTCTTTGCCTAGGTGGTCATGTGTCCAGCCAATAATCCTCTTACTTTGGAAGAAGAGGAGAATGGATATAAGATAACAATGAACACTTCTGAGCAAATGGCCATGTCATCACTAATGTCCTCATGACGTGTAAAAGGAAAAAAATAACATGTTAAAAATGTTTCCATGTATTTGGTTTTTCAGGAGAAAAGCATAAACCTGCTTGCCTTCTAACCACACACATTCCTAGGCAGTATTTCTGATTATAAGCGCCTCGAGACAGCATTTATAGCCACTAAGACAGTGCTGACATTCAGCCGGTCTGTCCCACTGAGGCTGTTCCTGTTGTTCAATTCTTGAAATCCTTTCCATACTGGTTGGTAAGTAGCTACTGCTTCAAGATCCCCACCATCCCCTCTGACCCTGCTCTATACTTTCCATGATCCAGCAACTAAAGACTTAGGGCCTGGCTCAGCAAGTGGCTTTGGAAACTCTGCTCCAGGACTAAGCTATTGCCCATTCTAATTAGTTAATGCAGGCCAATACAGGTGTTAACCTATTTTGACTGTCACCCTGCACTAAAAATGAAGGGATGCTCCAGCAGGAAGTTAATTCCGTATTTTTCAGTTGCTTGATCATGCACACCTGAGACCTAGTATTAGCAACTATCCCACAAACCTGGCCATGGCTGACATTATGTCTTGGTTTCTCTACCCCTAAAATGTGAGAGGTTTCCTTTGTAAGTATGTCAGGAAACTGGCAAGAAAAGGAAACAGTGACATCATTAACCAGATGTACCAGTAAGGAGTTTCATCCTGACCCTAGTCAAAGGGAAATTCAAGAGAGACCATTTCATAAAAGGGATTGGAGGAATCATCAAAACGAGGTTTGAAAATACAGTCTGGACTAGAGCTGGCAAAAAGAGGTAGTTTTCTACAATAAAATATCATGAAAATGAGAAAGCTATATGGAGTCTCTCAGCAGCAATACTGGCATCTTAAAAGACGAATTATAAATAACCACATTCTCCTCATTCAGAGAGAGAGAGGCCTGCTGATTGGCCTTTTCTCAGTTATTTCCTAGAGGAACACCAAACACAGAGTATGTGTGGAGATTCAAAATAATGTCATAAAGCTAATCAAAGTGCACACCCCAATGTGCACTTTGCTCCATCAATAATCAATCTGCCTTCACATTCTGAAGGAAGCACAACAAGAAAATCAGGCTCAGCCAAGTTCCGTAACCTCTCTGAGCCTTGAAGGTTTTCATTTGTAAAACAAAGGTTTTGCCTGCCTATCATGGCAGTTGTGAGGCTTACAGTGAGAAAATGCACATATGTATCCTGTGGCCTTAGTACATGGATAGTTGCTTAGAAATTTTGAGTTCTCTCACCATCAGCTCTTGGATATTTCTAGGTCACAGGTTATTAATAAAAGTAAGAATTTAGACTCCTACATGATTTCTCCTTCTCAGTCTTTCTGAAAGAAAGCATTAAAATTAGCAAAGCTTCTACCCTATGAAACCCAACCCCAGATCATTCCACCTCACCTGCCATCTCTAATCCTTCCACAGGACTGTAGAGCTCTGCTCGAGATAGCCACATCAGTATGCCCATTGGTGCCATGTGATCTTCAAATTTAACTGACTCAACACAGAAACACCCTTTGATGTGTCCCACCTCCTCAGTAGTCTCTTATTCATCACCTTTCAACCTTTGTTAGTCTCTGCCTCACCACCATCCTCTCTCTATCATAGACCATCTCTTATCCTAGTCACTAAGAAAATTGATATTAACTATAGGTATGTCTGTATCTGTTTGTATCCTGATTTGACAGGAGAGGAATTCTGACTCCTGCCCACACTTAATCATCCCACCCCTACATGAATCCCATTCCTATCATACACTGGGAACCATGTTCCATCGCTGATCTATTCTCTTTTTTTTTTTGGAATTTCGGCCATTAATTTTCTGCTAGCTTCTTCTCATCAGCATTATAAACATGTTTAAATATCTACTATCTTTTCAAAAAACTTCACAATCAGCACTTTGTTCCACTCTAGACCCTGCCTTTATTTTTCCTTTATAGACAACCTTCTGGAAAGAAGCTCCTATTCATCTTTCATTCATTTTATCTTCTGCTCCCAACACTCACTTTCCAAAGTCACCAATGGATTCCTTGTGTTAGATCCAAAGGGCAATTTTACTTTTTAAAATTTATTTATTTATTCTTTCCCTACTTTGTGATAAAGAAAAGGGATAGAAAAGTAGGTACTCTTACTATCTTCATTTTATAGATGAGGAAGCTGAGGCTCAGCAAAGTTAAGAAATGTACCCAGGGTCTAGTAGGTATTCAAGGTAAAACAGCTAGCAAGTAGAGAGCCAGGACTTGAACCTAGGTCTATCTTGTGGTCTACACCTCATAGATTACTACTTCTCAGGCTCCTTTGCTGGTTCCTCTTCATCATTTGGCTGTTCTAGATCTCAATTCTCAGAAATTATGTTTCTCTATACTTACTCCCTTAGTCATCTCATCCAATCTCATAACTTTTTTTTTATTTTTAAAACATTTACTTTAAGTTTAGGGGTACATATGCAGGTTTGTTACATCGGTAAACTTGTATCATGGGGGTTTGTTTTACAGATTATTTCATCACCCAGGTATTAAGCCCAGTACCCATTAGTTATTTTTCCTGATTCTCTCCCTCCTCCCAACCTCCTCCCTCTGATAGAACTCAGTGTGTGTGTTTTCCACTGTGTGTGTCTATGTGTTCTCATCATTTAGCTCTCACTTATAAGTGAGAACATTTGGTTTTCTGTTCCTGCATTAGTTTGCTAAGGATAGTCGCCTCCAGCTCCATCCATGTCTCTGCAAAGGACATGATCTGGTTCTTTCTTATGGCTACATAGTATTCTGTGATGTATATGTATGACGTTTTCTTTATTCAGTCTATCATTGATGGGCATTTAGGTTGATTCCATGTCTTTGCTATTGTGAATAGTGCTGCAATGAACATACGTGTGCATGTGTCTTTATAATAGAACAATTTATATTCATTTGGGTATATACCCAATAATGGGATTGCTGGCTATCATGATAGTTCTGTATTTAGGTCTTTGAGGAATCACCACAGTGTCTTCCACAATGGTTAAACAAATTCACACTCCCACCAACAGTGTTTAAGCACTCTTTTTTTTTCTCCACAACTTCGCCAGCATCTGTTATATTTTGACTTTTTGAAAGTAGCCATTCTGACTGGTGTTAGATGGTATCTAATTGTGATTTTGATTTGCATTTCTCTAATAATCGGTGATATTGAACTTTTTTCATACGCCTGTTGATGTATATATGTCTTCTTTTGAAAAGTGTCTGTTTATGTCCTTTGTCCACTTTTTAATGAGGTTGTTTTTCTCTTGTAAATTTGCTTAAGTTCCTTATAGATGCTGGATATTACACCTTTTTCAGATGCATAGTTTTCAAAAGTTTTCTCCCATTCTGTATGTTGTCTGTTTACTCTGTTGATAGTTTCTTTTGCTGTTCAAAAGCGTTTAAATTCAATTAGATCCCATTTGTCAATTTTTCCTTTCGTTGTGATTGCTTTTGGCCGCCTCTTCATCATAAAATCTTTGCCTGTGCCTACGTCCTGAATAGTATTGCCTAGGTTGTCTTCCAGCATTTTTATAGTTTTGGGTTTTACATTTAAGTTTTTAATCCATCTTGAGTTAATTTTCGTATGTGGTGCAAGGAGGGGGGCCAGTTTTAATCTTCTGCATATGGCTAGCCAGTCATCCCAGTACCATCTATCAAACAAGGAATCCTTTTCCCATTGCTTGTTTTTGCAATCTCATGACTTTAAATATTGTGACACATTACCTACAAAGATGGCCACCGACAACTCCTCCTATTGTTGTATGTGCACCTTGTTCCTTCTGACAGGTGGTGAAGTCCATTTCTCCTCCTCCTTGAATCTGGGCTGGCCTTGTAGCTTGCTTTGAACCATAGAATATGGGAAAATACAGTGAAATTAGAAGGTGCCAATTCTGAGACTAAGCACTAAGAGGCCTAGCAGCTTTTGCTTTTGCTTTCTTGGGAGCCAAGTCCCATGTATGAAGCTTGTGGTACATAAGTAAATGATGAGAGACCATATGGAGAGAAAGAGATGCCACATGAAGGAGAACTGGGGCACCCCATAAGATAGCCAGCACCAAGGCCGCAGACATGCATGTACCAGCTGTAGCTGAGCTTCCAGATAATTACAGCTACACAAGCCACAAGAAACACACAAAATCATGACAAATAATAATTTATTGTCACTTTAAGCTACTAAGTCTTAGGGTGTCTTTTAACAGAGCAGTAGATAAAAACAAATGCCATCAACATGCTGATGACTTCCAAGTTTATATCTCCAGTTTCAACTTCTCCCCTGAACTTTAGACTTACATATTCAACTGCTTACTAGATAGCTAAGAAGCATCTAATAGGTCTAACAAATACTCATTTTTTGGCAATGGTTTTATGGGGATATAGGTCATACATATACCATGCAATTCACCCATTTACAGTGTACAATTCAATAGTTTTTAGCATATTCATGGAGATGTAGTGCAGACCTTTGATTCCCACCTCACCACCCCCAAAAACCCTACCCCTATTCTTATTTGCTTTGCCAAGTGTTTTTAAGCCCCAAATCTAGGAATCACCATTGGTTCCTCTCTTTATGTCCTACTCCTCATCTGACCCATTAGCAAGTTTTGACAGACTTGTCTTTCAAACATATCACAAATCTAACTATCTCCTTTCACTTCCACCACTCTTATCTTAGTTATGCCAACATCTCTTCTTTCCAGATTTACTGCAGTAGCCTCCTAATTAGTCTTCCTAACTCTCTTTCTAACTGATCATCCACTCAAGTGACACTCAGTCAAGTTTTCCACAAAACAGAGTGATGATTAAAATACATAGATCTTGTCACACTCCTGCTCAAAACCCTTCATTGACTTCCCATCATGGAATAGATTCCAAACCACTCACCATAGCCCACTAGACCCACCCTTACTCATGCTGTTCCAGACACATTGGTCTTCCTTTTTTACCTTCAAGCCATCAAACTCATTCCTGCCTCAGGGCCTTTTCACTACTTCCTCTACCTGGAATGCTTTCCTCAAAGTTTCACATGGCTTCTTCCTTCCTTAATCAGGCCTCTGCACAAATGTCACCTTCTCAGAAAGGCTTTCAGTGACCATGTTATCTAAAATAAAACTCCTCCCCCTTCCAAACAAAGTCACTTTTTATGGCCTTACCCGGATTTATATTTTTTTCTAGCACTTGTCTCTCTCTGACATTTATCCTACATTCAGTTGTCTATGTGTTTGTCATTTGTTTCCCCTATTGTGGCAGCTATGGAAATGCTCTTCTCAGATCTTCTTCAAATGAACACCTGGCAGAGAACGTGGAAACTTCGCTAGCCTCTCAGAGCTTATTTCTTCATCCATAAAGTGGGATAATCTAGCTCCTGTCCAGATTACATAATTATGGTGAGGACAAGTCATATATTTTAAAACCTTTATGTAAATTTATTTTGTTAATTTTACAAAACTTTATACAAAGATAAGATTTTTTTTTTTTTTTTGAGACGGAGTCTCGCTCTGTCACCCAGGCTGGAGTGCAGTGGCCGGATCTCAGCTCACTGAGTAGCACCGAGTAGCTGGGACTACAGGCGCCCGCCATCTCGCCCGGCTAATTTTTTGTATTTTTTTAGTCGAGACGGGGTTTCACCGTGTTAGCCAGGATGGTCTCGATCTCCTGACCTCGTGATCCACCTGTCTCGGCCTCCCAAAGTGCTGGGATTACAGGCTTGAGCCACTGCACCCGGCCCAAGATTGTTTTTAAAGATCCATTACA
This sequence comes from Colobus angolensis palliatus, assembly GCF_000951035.1. Lineage (NCBI taxonomy): Eukaryota > Metazoa > Chordata > Mammalia > Primates > Cercopithecidae > Colobus > Colobus angolensis. The sequence continues at coordinate 3,109,132 of NW_012116533.1, read as the reverse complement.
GCCTGAGAATGCTGATCCATTCTTTGAACTGCTTTTTAAAATTCTGAGGCTACCTTTGAAATGAGGATGCCCTCTGTTGTTCTCCTGTATACCTGATTCACAGTAAATATGAGACATGGTCTGCATCATCATTCTATACAAGACTATCAGAGTAGGAATGATACTCAGAGAACACATAGTCTCATTGTGAAGATGAGAGAGCTAAGCACAGACATAATGATAAAGTGCCTAAAAGCAGTCAAACCAGGACCAGAAACCAGTATTCTTAATTCCAAGTTCAGTGTGCTTTAGTCAGAATGGCAATATACAAGTATGGAAATACTATTGAATTTGACTTAAATGTCCAAGTTGACTTCATTTTCTTGCCTTAACACTTGTTATTCCTCACAATTTAATTATTCACATTAACAGAATTACTCTTGGTATCTACCCAGTCTCCCAAGACGGAAAACCCTAAAGTCAGTTTTAATTCTGTTCTCTCCTTTATGCACGACATTTTGTTATGTGGTCTCATTAATTCTACCTTCTAAATCTCTTTCACCCTCTTCTTCATGTGGGCTGCCGTCCTCTAAGCCTTCATCTTTTTAAGTCTGTTTTATTTCAATAGCCTCCTAAGTGTTTTGGCATCCTCCAGGCCCACTCACCCTTTTTTCATTCAATATCATTCTTGCTTAAAATTTTTATAATATTCCAGGGGTTAGGCTAGATATGGAGAAAGAAAAGATGAAGTGGACATAGTCTGTGCTCTAAAGGAACTAGAAATCTAACGGAGAGATGTAAACATGTAAATAAATATTGATTTCTTATTACTCCAAAATATCATCAATACAAACTGTTGAAGAAACAAAGCTGAGTTTATTCTCTTTGCAGTAAGGGGTGGCACTACCTCAACAGACTTTAGTAGTATCTACACATGGTGAGGGTGGATTTGGGATATTTATGAGTTTTGAAGTCTGGTTTAAGGCAGGTCTTTCAATGGGAAGAGGGCATTGTTATAATTGATTAAGAATCATTACACAGTAGTTTAAGACTGGTATATCCAGCACATAAGGATTTTGAGGAGTGGAGTTCAAAGAATCCTTGCTTGTAACTATTGTTTGATGTTCCTGATGAGTTGATCATTTTTTCAGTAAGTCCCTGGAATGTACAATAAAGTTGATTTACAACTTGCAGTTTCCTAAGCAAAAGTTTCCTGGAATAGTAATGTTGACGAAGACAGTAGAATAGTAAAATCATGTTGATTTAAGCATAAGACTGTGTGGTGGTAGATAGTTTCACTTCTTAAAAGTACAGCAAGACATTATAGACACATGTGTGGAGTACTGTGGGAGTATGAAGGAGGGGGTGGTCAATGATTCCTAGAGTCAGAGTGAGGAAGAATTAGAAAAGACTTTACAGACTTGAACTGTATCTTAAAAGGTAAATAATATTTCATTTATGGATATATCACATTTTGTCTATCCATTCATCAATTAATAAACATTTGGGTTGTTTCCACTTTGGGGCTACTACAAATAATGCTTCTATGAACATTCACGTATATATTACAGTTTTTTTGTGAGCATGTGTTTTCATTTCTCTTGGGTATACAGCTAGGAGTAGAATTGCTGGGTCATATGGTAACTCTATGCATAACTTTTTGAGGAACTGCCTAACTATTTTCCAAAGAGGCTGAACCATTTTATATTTCTACCAACAATGTATAAGGGTTTAAATTTCTCCACATCCTTGTCAATGCTGGCTATTTTCTGTTTTGTTTATTTGTTTGATTATAGCTATCCTAGTGGTGTGAAATTGTATCTCGTTGTGGTTTTGACTTGCATTTCCCTAATGACTAGTGATGTTGAACATCTTTTCATGTGCTTATTGGACATTTCCATATATTCTTTGAAGAACTGTGTTGTAAATGCTTTGCCCATTTTTAATTGGGTTATTTATAGTTTTATTGTTGAGCTATAAAATTTCATTACTTTGGATACAATTTCCTTATCAGATATATGACTTGTAAATATTTCTCCCACTCTGTGGCTTGTATTTTCACTGTCTTGATGGTATTCTTTGAAGCACAAACGTTTTACCTTTTCTTATTGAGGTGAAAGTCACATAACATAAAATTAATCATTTTAAAGTGAACAATTCAGTGGCATCTAGTGAATTTAAAATGTTGGGCAACCACAACCTCTGGTAACAAAATATTTTTATCATCTCCCAAGGAAACACTGTACCCATTAAGTAGTTGTTCTCCACTCCTTCTTTCCTCTAGCCCCTGGCATCTACCATTCTTTGTTCTGTCTTTGTGGATTACCCATTCTTGACAATTCAGATAAATGGAATGATACAATATGTGACCTTCTATATCTGGTTTCTTTCACTTACTTTAATGTTTTTAAGTTTCTTTTACATTGTAGCATGTATCAATATTTCATGCCTTTAGATGGCCAAATAAATAGGGAAGTGTGTATCCTCTATCTTTGTCCTACTTTTTCAAAAATATTTTGGGTATTTAGGGCCCCTTGCAATTCCATACTAATTTTAAAATTTGCTTTTCCATTTCTATGAAAAGGCCGTTGGAATTTTGATAGAGATTGCATGGAATCTGTAGATTCATTTGGGTAGTATTGCCATCTTAACAATATTAAGTCTTCCAATCCTTGAAAACAGGATGTGTTTCCTTTTCATTAGGTCTTTAATTTATTCTAGCAATGTTTTATAGTTTTCAGTGTATAAGTCTTTTATCTCCTTGATTAAATTTATTCTTAAATATTTTATTCTTTTAATGCTATTGTACGTAAAATTGTTTTCTTAACTTCCTTTTCATTGCCAGTGTATAGAAATACACCTGATTTTTTGTTTGTTTGTAGATCTTTCAACCTGTAACTTTACTGAATCTGTTTATAGCTCTTGTAGGTTTTTTGGTGGATTCTTTCAGATTTTCTATATATGGGATCATGTCATCTGCAAATAGACATAGTTTTACTTTTCCCTTTCCAATTTGGATGCCTTTTATTTATTTTCTTGCCTAATTTATCTGACTAGAACTTCTAGTACAATGTTGAATAGCAGTGGTAAAAGCAGGCATCTTTGTCTTGCTCCTGATTTTAAGAGACTATTTTCAGTCTTTCATCATTGAGGAGGATGCTAGCTGTGGGTTTTTCATAAATGCCCTTTAACATGCTGAGGAAGTTCTCTTCTACTCTTAATTTGTTGAAAGTTTTTATCAACAAAGGGTGGCTAGACTTTGTCAAATGTTTTTCCTGCCTTAATTGAAATTATCATATGTTTTTTCCTTCTTTCTTTTAATGTAATATGTTACATTGATTAATTTTCTTATACTAAACAACCCTTTTGTTCCTGGGATAAATCCCACTTGCTCATGATGTGTAGTCCTCTTCATATGCCATTGAATTCAGTTTGACAGAATTTTATTGAGAATGTTTATACCTGTATTCACATGAGATAGTTGTAGTTTTCTTTTCCTGTGATGCCTTCATGTGGCTTTGGTATCAAGGGAAAACTGACTTCATAGAATATTCCCTTTTCTTCTGTTTCTTGGGAGAGTTTGAGAAAAATTGGTATTAATTCTTCTTTATATGTTTATGTTTCACCAGTAAAACCATCTCGTGCTGGACTTTTCTTTTTTGGGAGTTTTTTTTTTTTTTTTTAATTATTGATTCAAACTTTGTAATTGTTATAGGTCTGTTCAGATTTTCTATTTCTTTCTGAGTCTGTCTAGGTAATTTGTGTGTTTCTCAGAATTTATCCATTTTATCTAGGTTATCTAATTTGTTGTTGTACCAAACAAATTTTGATGAAGTCCAGTTTTTCTACTTTTTTCTTTTGCTGCTTATACTTTCATTGTCATATTTAAGAAACCGTTGACTAACTCTAGGTAATAAAGAATTATGTTTATCATGTTTCCTAGGTTTTCCTATAAGACTTTTATAGTTTAACACCTACATTTAGGTCTATAATCCATTTTCAGTTAATTTTTGTATTAATATATGGTATGAGATAAGGGTTGAGATGTATTGTTTGTTTATTTCTGTATATGGATATATAATTGTTCCAGCATCATTTTTTTTAAATAATAGGAGTCTGATGCTCATTAGTTCCCCAAACTTGGTACAAACTTTAGCATTAGGGTGAAGATGTTGCAGGGTGAGTTTTAGTTTGGTGTCGGTTTGGCGGAGAGGGAAGTACAGCTATCTGGTAAAGGTTTTGCTTGTTGGACAATTCAGAACAAGGAAGGACATACTGACATCTCTTTCATGTCTCAGACCTAAGGCAGGGTGCAGCAGGTCAGCATTTGTGTTCATGGTAGTCATTTCAAGTGCTCATGCTGTACTCCAGCTGCCTGACATTTATCTAACATGCAGCAACTGAGTTGAGCTGACTTTTTAAATATTTATTTATTTATTTATTTATTTATTTTTTAGACAGAGTCTTACTCTGTTGCCCAGGCTGGAATGCAGTGGCACAATCTTGACTCACTGCAACCTCTGCCTCCTGGGTTCAAGCAATTCGTGTGCCTCAGCCTCTCGAGTAGCTGGGATTACAGGTGCATGCCACCACACTTGGCTAATTTTTTGTATTTTAGTAGAGACGGAGTTTCGTCATGTTGCCCTGGCTGGTGTCGAACTCCTAAGCTCATGCAATCCACCCGCCTCGGCCTCACAAAGTGTTAGGATTATAGGCGTGAGCCACCGCGCCCGGCCCTAGCTGACATTTTTTTTTCCTCTCTCATTTCCTTCTCTCAGGACTCTACTCTCTGCTTCCCAAAGTAGCTTCAGATAATCTGGGAGATTGGTTTTTAGTGGGGGGTGGGTAGTAGTAGTAGTACTAATAGTAGTAGCAGATAACAAGATGGAATCTGGAGAAATAAAGAAGATGTACTTGGCAGGAGGAGAGGAGGAGGAAGGAATAGTGGAACTAGAAAGCAGCTGGAATGACCAGGAAGGGTATCCAAAAACCCAGCCAGGAGGCTTTAGTTTTTGCAGAAAGGAGACAGAGAGAACTTTAGTAGTGCACCAGCTGGCTGCTACAACATTCAAGCTGGGGAAAAGTCAGAGGGATGGGGCAGGGAAGACTGAGCACTCAGATGTATTAATAGAAGGGAAACAAGAAGAAAAAGGCAATTTCCATCTCACTGTAGAAAAAATTCAAGAAGAATGAACATAGGTGGAAAACAGCTTCTTCCTCTTCTTAGGCAAACACTGCTCACACTCTCTTGGGGCCCAATTTCTATTCTTAGGCCTTGCTAGAAGATCAAAGCCACTGTGATACTCTTGCTTTAATGTAATGGTTGAGAAAAATAGAATTTTGCCCTGCCCAGATAACATGTACAATTTATTAGGAACTGTGACAGGCCCGTGGAGATGATTAATTGAAGAGGGTCTGTTTCCTTTGCATCATTCAAACTGCACTCTGGGGGGCAGTGTGGTGTAGTCGAAGATCACAAGCTTTGTAGCCTGACAGACAAGAGTCCAAATCTAGGTTCTGCCATTTTACTCCTCGTGCACCTTTGGATGAGTTACTTAACCTGTCTGAGTTCTGATTTTTCTCTCTCCAAAAAAGCAGATTATGTGTACCTCATAGAGTTTTTCAGGGAATTAAATGAGAGAATGTCAGTAAAGCCCCTTGTACAATGTCTGGTACATATACTAGGAACTCAGTATGTGCCAGTTTCTCCCCCAGTGTCTTATCACTGACTGCATCGTAGGCACAAACTGAAGCTGTCTCCTGTTTTTAAAGGCTTTGACCCCAAAGTTCTACTTTTAGTACTTTTATTAAATTTTGAAGTTGTATTAAAAAGAAACAATCCAAAGAACAGAAAACATTTTCTCGTTAAGGATGTTCACTGGGTTTGTTCATAGTAAAACAAAGAAAAAATATTCTGAGCCCCCCAAATGTAAGCGAATGTTATTTATTTAAAAAGACTTCCAGAAATAAAAATAAATTAAAAATGACATCCATGAGGATGTTTAATAACACAGTGATATGTTTACATTCTACTATTAAGGTAACAAAATTTATATATACAATTCTATATACAACTATCTTAATTGTTGAAAAACATGTATCAAAACAATATTGAGATGAAAAACACCAAAATATTAATGATGGTTGATCTATCTTTGGGAAGAGGATTATGAGTTACTTTTTAAAAAACTTTCCTGCCATGCACAAAACATGACTTTCATACTGAAAAAAACAAAATTTAATTTAACCACATACCAATTTTTTTTTTTCTTTTTTTTTGAGATGGAGTCTTGCTCTGTCACCCAGGCTGGAGTGCAGTGGCGCAATCTCAGCTCACTGCAACCTCCGCTTCCCAGGTTCAAGCAATTCTCCTGCCTCAGCCTTCCGAGTAGCTGGGATTACAGGTGCATGCTACCACATCCAGCTAATTTTTGTATTTTTAGTAGAGGTGGGGTTTCACTATGTCTGCTAGGCTGGTCTCGGATTCCTGACCTCAAGTGATCCACCCACCTAGGCCTCCCAAAGTGCTGGGGGTACAGGCGTGAGCCACCATGCCCGGCCACCGCAGACCAATTTTTAAGAGGCTCTTGAGGAATACTCTACAGCAACAAGAATGATCTACAACTATATGCAACAATATGATACATAGAGAATACCTCAATTTCTATAAGATACAAACACAAGCAAAATAAATCTATGCTGTTAGTAATTGGGATAGTGATAACCCAGGGCAGGGGGCGGGTACTAACTTTTATATCTGGCCTTATTTTGCACAATGTTATATTTGTGAAATTCACTGTGAGTGTGGGTTGGGGGTGGGGAGCAGTGACTAAAAAGTGGCACAAGAGGGCTTGTGGGATCTGGTAGTGCTCTGTTTCATGATCTGGGTGCCAGATATGCTTAGTCTGTGAAAATTTAGCATCCTTATTAATGGTGAAATTTTCTATATGTATGTTATACTTCAATAAAAAATTAAAAAATAGGATAGATAGAAGATAGATACATAGATTATGAGCAGATGATAGAGATATAGATAAACAGATAGATGACAGATATACATAGATAGATAGCTATAGATAGATATATATACATACATAGATGATAATATACTGAATGAATGCACATCATTTGTATCTTAGCTGGAGAGCCATCTTTAGAACAAAAAGACAAACTTGTTTTGACCACAAGATGGCAGCATTAGTTGCTTGGGAATCAATTCCAGGGTGCTTCAGCACAAACATTTCAAGAACCAAATATGCAGTGGGTACATATGGACATAAAGACGGGAACAATAGACACTGGGGACCATAAAGGGGGAAGAAAAGGTTGAAAAATGACCTATTGGTTCCTGTGTTCACAACTTGGATGATGGGTTCAATCGTACTGTACTCCAAACCTCAGCATCATGCAATACATCCATGTAACAAACATGCACATGTAGCCCCCAAATCAAAAATAAAAGTTGAAAAAAAAGCAACACATATTTGTGTTAGTAGAAGATAATTTAGAGATTTTATACTCTGACCTTCTTTAATTTTCCAGATTAAAAAAAAAATGCCATAGAAAGACTAGTTGCCCAACGACACACTGCTAGTTAGAAGATAACCTAGGCTGAAAACCCCGATTTCTGGGCTTGCTCTGCCACACTTAAAAACTCCTATTTTCAGCTATGGTTCCTTTCTATCCTGCTGTGGAAGAGGAAGTTTATTAAGAAGAAGCACTCCTCCTTTTATAACTCCAGAAAACAGAATTGTCAAACGGAATAGAAAATTCATGAGCAGAATTGGCAGTACTGACAGGCTGTAGCATGAAATTTCCTTATATGGACTTTTAAAAACATCACATGGCCAATTCTGCCTGAGCTCACGTAAGCTTCTACTTCCTTAGATGTAAAAGATAGACCCTGTGACCTCTCTGGGTTTTGTTTTTTCTCTCTCTCCCTCTCCTTATCTTTCTTTCTTTTTTTGGGTTCATCCATATTTCATCATATAATTTTGCTTTTTATTTTCTTCTAAGGCAAGAAGTACTGAAGCCAGTTCTCAAAAAATTGAGTGCCAGCTATGCACAAAGAAGGCATAGCACTGTCACCAGAGACCCTCGAAGATCAGAATCACAAGGTGAGAAGGTCAAACTTAGCTTGATGTTTCCCTTTCCTCTGCTCTCTTTTGTAAAATTGCAATGCAGGAATTTTAATCTAAATCTTTTCTAAAGAACAGCTAAGCATTCCCTGGCATCACTTATATTTCATAAATGGCCAAGGTCATTCCTGACACCTAATAAGAAAACATGATTGTCAACTACTCTGCAGCCCACTGAGTCCAGACTCCAGCAACTCCCACTCTTACCCCTCGTCTTGCCAACAAGCATAAAGGACACCGGCAGAAAAACTTCTCAGAGGGAAAACCCAGGTTACCAGAACTCTTGGTGGCTGAGAGAAAAGTTCTGGTTGATTTATTTTTCTGGGTAACTAAAGGATAACCAAAAAAGGCTTCATTGTTTCAACTTTAGTACTGAAAATCTTCTGTGTGCTCCTTCTATGTTAGGAAGTAAGAGAACCTGGAGAACATAGTTGGAGCAGATGATTTCATGGATTTAGTCATTGTCTTGCACATCAATTACCATGTTCAAGGGATGAACATGGTAACTGAAATACAAGAGCTTTGGAAGTAGTCCAGTCCTTCATTTTACAAATTAGGGAACTGAGGCCCTGAGAAGGAAGTGAACTATCCAAGGTAAGGTCACATGAGTCATAAAGCTGGGAAGGCAGAGAACTAGCTCCAGTGTGAGCTTATATCTTCTAAAATTGGGAAGGAAAATAACCCCACTTAATTTGAAGGTCCTGGCTTGCTTAAATAGAAGTCATAAGTTTCCCTGTTCATCTAGTTCTTCTCTAAGTACCAGCCAGAATCCTACTGACAAAGTAAAAGATTGAAGTAGTTTTCTGAACCATTTGGACGGAAACCCCATTGCATAGCTATAGCCTTTAAATATATGTGGTGTGGCTATAAAGCAGTGTGACCAGTTTCCACAAACCACAGAATAAAACTGGGCACACTACTATATATTCATACTGTACGCTTTGGATTTTCCATGAATACAGGGGACAGGAAATCCAGAAATAGCCCCCAAACTTGTTTTGAAACCAGTTTCTACCTCCACCTTCAACAAACCTTTTGCAAAAGGCCACGAAGGAGAAGTACGTTGACTTAGCCATGACATTGCATTTGTTATCTTTTCTCTTGTGCATATTTCATCATTTACTGGTACTAATACCAAGGCAAGTGTCAAAATGGACAAATGAAAGCAGGGGTAATAAGGAGATGAAAAATGAAAAACAGTCTGTATCTCAAAGAAAGATGGTGAAATAAACATGCACAAGATAAAAGATAAGATAAGAAGAAATGTGATGGTATGGGTAAGTCAATTTTGTTTCTCCTTAGTAGCCTTTTGTAAAAGAGCCTCAAGTGATTTGTGTGCATATTGAAGTTTGTGAGGCACTGATGTAGTAAAAATAACTCTGGATTCAGACTTGGAAAACCAGGTTTCTTTCCTTGCTTCTGCCACTTTGTGGTTTAATAAATTTATCCAAATGACTTCCTTTCTCTGAGTTTCAGTTTTCTCATGAGTAAAATGAAAGATTCAACCAGAAGGCTTCTGAAGGTATTTAAGCCCCAAAGTTCTAGGATTCTAATTAGCAGTGAACACTTGACCTTGGATGCTTCCTTGTAAATATAAATAGCTCAACTTCCTTCAGATTCATGAAGTTTATGATTGAAAACCAGGTGGTAAAACATTGGTTTGTTGGATATTTCCAATTCCTCCTTTCAGATTGCCTCAATTCCACTGGCCCTTCCAGGCATTCTGAGATGAGGTGTTCATGGTTGTCACCATTCCAGTTTTGCAAAGTGAGCCCGCATGAAACTACAGGAGAGGGTAGCTGTGCTGATGGTGGGAAGAAACCAACATCTGAGGCTTTCCCCCCAGAGCTAGATTGAACAAAGGTAAATTCTCAAGGTAAAGAGAAATACAGACAAGTTCAGAAACTGATCCCAGTTCACCTGGCACTTCCTCTTCACAGGATCACTTAAGAATAAAGCATTAATTTTACCCTCAGTGTTGATTTTCCTCTTTCTGTTCTTCCATCTCTGAAATCAGGTCAAGTTGGCCCTACCACCATTTAACCATGGCAAGAAGTTCCCATGTTTGGCCATGGCCTTATTTTTGTTTGCTTGTTTGTTTTTTAAATTATTTTATTTTAAATTTTGTGGGTACATAGTAGATGTATAGATTTATAGGGTATATGAGTTTTTTGATATAGGCATGCAATGTGAAATAAGCACATCATGGAGAATAGGGTGTTCACAGATCCCACTTCTTGATGGAAGGAGTGACAATGAATTTGTGGCCATTTAAAAAAACACCTCTATATTATCCAGGAGATAAATAGCACTGAAGGAACTCTCTTTATTCAATGCTAGATTGAAACATGTATACTGCCAGGGATTCCTTTTTCCCATCTAGCTTGGGGTTCACACAAGAAAGCAAGCTCAGCTCACATCATATCTTAGTTCACTGGATCTTAAAATTTTGGTCAAAAAGGAGAAAATAAGTGAGAACATAGAAAAAAAGTGTCCACACACTCTCTCTGTCTCTCAATCTCTCTTTTTAAACGCCCTTTCCCCCTCTTTCTCCTTCTTGTTTTTATAAGATCTAGATGAGCTAAACCACCCACTCTCAGTCTCCTTTCCCCTGAGCCGCACCCTGATCCTGCTCAAATTTTCAAGAGCTGTGGAATGGTGTCTTCCTGCACCAACCCACTGGGATCAGAAAGAATCAAAAGAGCAAACTATGCAGAAAAGAAGGGATCCAAGAGAGCCAAAAGAAAGCAAGGGTTTGTTTGCCTTAGACCAGTTCTATTTATATTTCCTATACTCCACCCTAGCAGGGTGGTCTAATTGTGTGGCTCTATGGACTCCTGAACTAAGCTTTATTTTTGATCCACACCAGAGCTCCTACTCTGAGCAGGAGGAGAGAATTTCAGTCCCGCATTTCTCTCCCTTTCCAGAGTTACTATGTGTGCCACTTAGCTAATATTTATTACTTATTCTGTGCCAAGCACTGTGCCAAATACTTTATAGCCATTATCCCATTTAAGCCTCACAGCAACTCTATGAGGTACATAAAATTATTCCTGATTACAGGTGAAAAACAAGACATGGCGAGCTGAAATAACTTGTTCTGGCTCACACTGTTAGTATAAAGTAGAACTTAGTTCAGAACCAAGGCAATCTGACCACAAAGCCTGTGGCAATCTCTCTGTATTTATCTCAGCTGAGCAAGAGGGACAATAGTATTTATCATAAAGCTATAAGAACAGTATATTTATAGTCAATAAGACTTTTGTTTAAGGGCTACATGCAACTAACTGGTAAAAATAACCAGTATCAATAAAAGTAGATTTTTAAGAGAGGCTGGGTAATTATAATAATGACAGTTAACATTAACCAAAAGCTTAAAATGTGCCAGGAGCTAATGAAATATTTTACCTATATTAATTTGTTAAATACAACAACCTAGGTCGGTAGTATCATTATTATATTTGATAATTGAATAATATAGAGCATAGAGAAGGTAAGTAACTTGCCCACAATCAAACTCAAAGTAAAAGACACAGCAAGGATTTAAACACAGGCAGCTAAACTTGGAAGTAAATGCTCTTATATTATGCAATACTGCCTCTCTTGATTGCATCTGCTCTTGAAAGTTGAAATCATAGACACTATTAATCTTTCTGGGAAGATGAAGGTATATAGCTTACCCTAGAAGTGCATAGTATTAAACATCTAAGAACTATTTTGGTCAAGGTCTTGCATCCTCACTGACAAGAGTTTTGTTTTATTTTGCTTTTTTATTAGTCTAGTAACAGTACTCGGCATGTAGTGGATGCTCAATAAACAATTTCATGATGGTATTCTTTTATTCACTTAATCATATTCTATGAGGTTCAGGATCACGTGAATCAGCAAGCTAAATCAAAACAAATCATTTCTTTTCTGCTTAAATATGGTGAATATCATCAGTGCATGAGGCTGTGTACTAAGCATTTGTGGAGATACAAGATATAAAATCAGTCATTGATAGCTCCCCAAAAGACCTCATCTTATTATTTCTTATATGTTTGCAGCACTACTCTTTTCCTCTAGAAAGATTATCTTTTTATATCTGATCTCCTAATTCTGGAGTTCTTAGGTTGTCATAAATTAGGTTTTTTTTTTTTTTCTTTTCTTTTCTTTTTTTTGTTTTTTTTTTGAGACAGAGTTTCACTGTTATCACCCAGGCTAGAGTACAGTGGTGCAATCTTGGCTCATTGCAACCTCAGCCTCCCAGATTTGAGCGATTTTCTTGCCTCAGCCTCCCGAGTAGCTGGGACTACAGGCATGCGTCACTACGCCCGGCTATTTTTTGTATTTTTAGTAGAGATGGGGTTTCACCATGTTGGCCAGGCTGGTGTCGAACTTCTGACCTCAGGTGATCTACCTGCCTCGGCCTCCCAAAGTGTTAGGATTACAGGCGTGAGCCACCGCGTCTGGCCCAGTTTTTTGTTTTGTTTTGTTTTTCTTTACTCCTATCCCCACCCCTTTTTAAGGTATGTTCCCTCCTATGGAGATGGCTGTCTGCCTTGCCATATTCCACAGACAATGCCTGGGGAGTTGCAGCTGCCAACCAGTTTGTTAGAGGACTGAGGACAGAAACATAACATGGCTGCAGCTTGCCTTTTCTTTCATATGGTACTTTCAATGAATGCCAACCCATCAGTCTATCACATCAAGTACAAATCTTTCTGATTTTTTAGTTCATTTATATCTGGCCCCACCCTAATTCACCAACCCCATTTCTTCCTGCTCCTATATAAAGATCTTCTGTCAGGCAGGCAGGCCTCTGTCACCAGAAATTATTTCATACTCATTTCCACCCTCCTGTGATTGTTCACTCAATTTTTCCTTCTTCCTGCTACCACTAGCACTTGTACCAACTCAAGCTAACACTTGGTGGTATTCTTGTAATAGGCACTCATTATTTCATGTATCAACTTGGAGTTCCCAACTATATTGTCAAAGCCTCTAAAACTCATGCTATCCTGCTGTAGCACCTTTGATTCCTTTATGTCACCAACATCTACTATCCTCTCAATCCTAGCTTTTCATTTAAGTCAGCTAGTGTCTTTGTCTGGTGTAAGGTGTCTACTCCAGACTTACAAAATTGTTAATGAAAGGAAAGCATCACATATAGATTAAAAGAGAGGAAGGGTCTCAAATTAATAATCTAAACTCCTATGTCAAGTACCTAAAATAAGAACCAAATAAGCCTAGATTAAGCAAAAAGAGAGAAATAATGAAGAGGAGAAAACAATGAAATTGGAAAAAAAAAAAGGAAAAAAAAATGAAACCAAGAGCTGGTCCTTTAAAAAGATAAATAAGATGGACAAATGTGTACCAAGACTGACAAAAAAGAGAAAGCATACAGATTACTAATATCAAGAATGAAACAGAAGATATCACTATAGACCCTGCAGAAATCGAAAGGATAATAAGGGAATAGTATGAAAAACTCTAACACATAAATTTGGCCACTCAGACTAAATGGACCACTTTCTTGGAAAACATAAAGTACCACAGTTTGCCTAATACAAAATATATCATTTGAATAATCCCATAACTAGTAATAATATTGAATTGTTATTTTTATAACTCCAAAAATACTTCTAAACCCCGAAGGTTTTACAGGAGAATTATACCAAATTTTAAAGAAGAATTAACACATTTCCACACAATCTCTTCCAGAAAATAAAAGGAGTATTTTCCAATTCATTTTGCAAAAGTAAAACTACCCTGGTAACAAAATAAAACAAAGATTGTTTTTAAAAAAAGAGAAAAGGAACAGAAAGAAAGAGGAAAAGGAAGAAAACTACAGACCATTATCTTTCATGAATATAGATGTAAAAGTCCTTTAAAATATTTACAAATAAGGCTGGGCACGATGGTTCATGCCTGCAATTCTAACACATTGGGAGGCTGAGGCAGGTGGATCCCTTGAACTCAGGAGACAGCCTGACCAACATGGTGAAATTCTCTCTTTAGAGAAAAAAGTATGAAAACTATCCAGGCATGGTGGCATGTGCCTGTAGTCCAGCTCCTCCAGAGGTTGAGGTGGGAGGATCACTTGATCCCAGGAGGTTGAGACTGCAGTGAGCTGTGATCATGCCACTGCACTCCAGCCTGGGCAACAGAGCAAGACCCTGCCTCGAAAAACGAATGAACAAACAAACAAAAAGTCAACAAATAAAATTCAGCAATGTAGAGAAATAATTATACATCATGATCAGTGGGATTTACTCATGTTGTGATCATATGTGTAAACATAAAAGCCAGTAGTATTGAACATTTTTGGTTTGTAACTCCTATTTTTTCCCTATATGATTTAAAAAGCAAGTAAATAAAATGATAATTATAAATCTATCTTAATGGGCACACAAATGTGTAAAGATGCAATTTGTGACAGTAACAACATAAAGGGGGCATGGAGCTATAAAGCAGCAGTTTGTGTGCGTGTGTGTGTGTGTGTGTGTGTGTTTAGATAAAGTCTCACTCTGTCGCCCAGGCTGGAGTACAATGGTATGATCAAAGCTCACTGTAGCCTGGAACTCCTGGGCTCAAGTGACCCTTCTGCCTCAGCCTCCCAAGTAACTGGGTTTATAGGCATGAGCCACCATGCCCAGCTTTTTATTTTTTGTAGAACGGGATCTCCCTATGTTGCCCAAGTTGGTTTCAAATTCCTAGGCTCAAGTGATCTTCCTTCACCAGCATTCCAAAGACAGCAGCTTTTTTAATACTATTGAAACTTAAGTTTTTGTTAATTCAAACCCGATTGCTATAGTTAAGGGGTTAATTGCAATCCCCAGAGTGACTACAACAAAACAACTTAAAAACTTAGAGAAAAAGGAACAAGAAGGGAATCATAACACTAGGGGGAAAAAAAACAGTGAATCACACACAAAAAAAGGCAGTAATGGAAGCACTGAAGAAAAAAAGTTATAAGAAATGTAAAAGACAAAGCAAAATTACAGAAGTAAGCCTTTCCTTGTCAGTGGTTACTGTAAATGTTAAGGGTTTAACTCTACAACTAAAAGATAAAATTGATGGAATGGATAAAAAACATGATCCTGTCTACATATGCTGTGTACAAGAGACTCACTTTAGATCCAAAAATTACTAATACATGCAACAGCTTGTATGTGTTATTTGTGCAGATAAATGTGGGAATACTTGAAGTATGCCTCGTCTTCTACCCTTCCTCACAAGACACCCAAATAACTTAAGCAGTCTCCTCACAAGGCTTTCATCCCACTCAACTCCACCCTATTCGCATTTAGATCTTGCATTTACGCTAAAGAGTTTACCTACCTACCTAGCAGGGATCAAAGCCATATCTCAAGGCTAGAATCTATGAATAGATTTCAGTTTTAATATGAGGAAGAGACAGGGATAGGATTTGGAGGACTGGGGAAGGAGGAGTAGGGCAAAAGGACCTTTGCTACACCTATGATAAAATATACAATACACAGCCTGGGAAATAAAAAAAAGGGCTCCTGGAATATGGTTGTACTTGTTTTGTCTTTTCTTTTCTTT
>NW_012116533.1:3083427-3093402 GCF_000951035.1 Colobus angolensis palliatus | reverse complement strand
CTTTCTTTCTTTCTTTCTTTCTTTCTTTCTTTCTTTCTTTCTTTCTTTCTTTCTTTCTTTCGCACTTGCCCACAGAGCTTTACAAATAAATCAAGGAATAGGCACCTGGCTCTTTTTTTCTAGTCTAGAAATGCTGATTCTTGTTAGAAATGAGTGACTTTCTCTTCTCGTAAACAATAAAGCAAAGCTCTGCAAATTATCTGAAAGACAGCAAGGTTCTCCCTTGATTAATTTTCTTATTTCCCCTTGCTCTTCTTACCAAATGTGGAAAGCATGTGGTGTGCTTCAGTTTCAAATGAGAGCTGCTGGCTTGGATTCATGAAGGATTTTTCTTGTTACTTATTTTTTGCTTGAAGGAGAGAATTTCAGTTAAATTTTTTCCAATATTTTATTATGAAATTTCAAAAGATACAGAATATTTGAAAGAATTTTACAGTGAACATTTGTCTACCCATCACCTAGATTCTACAATATTCCATTGTATGGATATACCACAGTTTATCACTTATTGAAGGATATTTGTGTTGTTTCCAATTTTGGGCATTTTTTCTTGTTACTTATTTCTTGTTTGAAGGAGAGGATTTTAGTTAAATTTTTTCCAATATTTTTCCAATTTTCCAATTTTTGGCAATTATTAATAGAACCTCTATAGACATTGATGCCCAGAGTTTTTATGTATTCTTATCTAGTATTTTATTTCCAACTTTAAAAAAGCAAACTCTGCGATGATTACTATATTAGCATCATCCATTACTTACATTTTCAGTATTATTCCTAAAACTACATAAAAAATACAAATGGAAAAATGTAAGTCATAATTCTTTAACAAAACAGCACTTCATCACAAAAGCGTGTAAAATTGCAAGAATGTCATTTTAAAATACTGGCACTTTAAGATAACGATAATCTCAAAACCCACAAAATTGTCAAATTTCCCTAAACTGCTAAGCGGAGAAGAAGCTGACTCTAATTAATAAGTTTAAAGAAAAATCAAATTCAAATAAATTGAATACTTCATACTGAGATGCAAAGCTTAAATGTCTTCTTTCCTCACATCTATTTGATTTATAAAGAGGTAAACTGCACTATAGGAAAATATACCCTATTTTAAATCTGACATTGTCATTTTAAAAGCTGGCCCAATTAATTAGAAGTACTTTTAATGGAGAGTCTCAAGTTTCCTGAGAAATGCATATTTCGAGAAATGGGAAAAGACCTTTACAGCCAGCACTCTCAGTCTTCATTGGAAGTAGCATCAACAAAAAAGTATTCAGTATGGTGGTCTTGTATTTTAAGCTCATGCTTTTGGAGATACATTCTCCGTTCTTCTTCAATGTAGGAACTGCAAAATATAACTACCTTTACATGGTAATGGGAGTGAAAGAATATAGAGTCCTCATGCAAAAATTAAAACATACTTTTCTATTAGTCCTTCAAAAATAGACTTTCAAAATGTTTGATTCTCATAACCCCTTGCTATGAGTGGCTTGGTTACTCTTCAGTTTGTAAATATAAGTGGGTTATATGAAGTTTGTTATCAACTGATCAAGATTTGGGGATTCAGTTACGTATGAAAACGGTCTCAATTTAACTTTTATTACTCCCATGATGAGAAGCAGGGTGTCTAGATAAAACCTTTTTATCAGCTAACTATATGAAAAGATAAACACTGTAATAATTCATGTGATACAAAATGGGCAAAAGCAAAAGGCTAGCTTCCCCCCCAAGGAAGAAAAATTTCAGGCCTATGAAAAGGAAGGACAACAATATTAATTTTTAAAATTATATTTACTTAGAAGCATTTAGAATGTCAAGCAAAACAGCTGCAACTTTTTTGCAATTAAAAATTAGTATTTAGTAAACAAAACAATAATTATTTTGTATAAGCTGCATCAGAGAGAACTGAAGATGAAAACACTGTCATCCCATACATAATTTGTGCTGTGCACCAACATAAACCTGCTTTAAATTTCCATGCCAATTTGCAACCGCTGTGCTGTAACACGCAAGATTAGTGGCTATTGAACATACCACCAGGACAGGGCTAGCTAACTACACACATTTGGTAGCGTGCTAACTATACAAAAAAAGACACTGTATAGTTGTTAAATCTTACACAACCTTATATTTCAATTTTTTTTTTTATTTAAAAGGAGTGAATTGTGTACAGGGAGGTTAAATGCTTTGCAGACAAGAAAGAAAAAACTGCACTAGAACCAGCTTATTCATCATCATCTTCCTCCTCAACATCATCCTCTTCATCTTCCTCCTCTTCATTCTTTTTCTTGCTTTTCTCAGCCCCGACGGCTTTCCTTTTTGCTGCATCAGGCTTTCCTTTAGCTCCATGTGCAGCAAAATCCTTGTCATATTTTTCCTTCAGCTTTGCAGCCTTCCTTTCATATGGCTGCTTATCATCTGCAGCAGTGTTATTCCATATCTCTCCCAGTTTCTTTGCAACGTCACTAATGGATAGGCTGCGATGTTATTTTTGATTTTTGGGCAGTACTCAGAACTGAACAAGACAAAGGCTCGAGAAGGCCTCTTGAGTACATTGGGATCCTTGAACTTTTTTGTTTCCCCTTCAGGAGGGATTTAGGTTTCATTTCTCTTTTTTAACGGGCCTCACCCGACTTTGCCATGTCTTCAAATTTTCCTTTCTTTTTTGCAGACAGGTTTGCACCTCTCTGAGCACTTCTTAGAAAACTCTGAGAAACTGACTGAATCTTCTCAGTGCTACTTTTTGTGCTCCTTCCCGGCAAGTTTGCACAAAGAATGCATATGATGACATTTTGCCTTTCAGCTTCTTAGGCTCTCCTTTGGCCATGTTTAGTTATTATTTCATCAGCAAGGCACAGAGTCTCCCAGTGCCCACCCAGCTCTCACTTGCCTGGGTGCTGTCTCTGAAGCCAAATGTACTGCAATCCCATCTTATTTTTAACATCCCAAATTATTTAATATTGTTGTGGTGGTTTTTTTAAAAATCAGTGGCTGTCTAGATTTCTACATAGATTAATTTGTTTGTTCACTATGGAAGATTATATTTTCCAAGGATAGAGGTGACCATATCTCTTATCCCATATCCCACATGCTCTTTTGCAGTGTGACCTTGCCACTCCCTTATCAAGAGGTGCAGTCTAATTCTTTTCCCCTTGAATTTGGGCTGGCCTTAGTGATTTGTATTAATCAATAGAATGTGGTAGAAGTGACACTGCATGGATTCTGAGGCTAGGTCAGATACTGAGGCACAAAAGGCAATACAGCTTCCACCTGGTTCTCTTGGAATGCTCACTTCTGAACATTCCCATGGAGAGGTCATTTGTAGGTACTATGGTCAACAGTCTTCACGAAGCAGTCTTTGAGTTATCCCAGTTCATATGCAAGATATGTGAGTGAAGATGCTACCAGAGGCTTCCAGCCCACCAGATTTGAGTCATCCCCAGCTATTTAAGACATTCCAGCCAAGGTCTCAGATACCATACAGCAGAGACAAGTCATTCTTGCTGCTTACCTAGGTTTTTGTGTGAACAGAAGTTTTCATTTCTCTGGAGTAAATACCCAGGAATGTGTTTAAAAAGAAAATTTCAACAAATTAGCGTAGAAATCTAATTGGATTTTGTTAGCAATTCGTGAATTAGGGAACTTCTTCTATTTTTTTTTTTTTAAGACAGGGTCTTGCTCTGTCGCCCAGGCTAGAGTGCAGTGGTGTGATGTCGGCTTACTGCAGCCCAGGTTCAAGTGATTCTCATGCCTTAGCCTCCGGAGTAGCTGGGATTATAGGAACATGCTGCCACACCTGTTTAGTTTTTGAATTTTTAGTGGAGCTGGGGTTTCGCCATGTTGGCCAGACTGATCTCAAACTCCTGACCTCAAGTGATCTGCCCGCCTTGGCCTCCCAAAGTGCTAGGATTACAGGCGTGAACTACTGCACCCGGCCAAGGCAACATCTAATCTACAAGATAGAAAGGCACTCCACTGGGCACGGCAGAACAGTTGGTTTTTATAAGTTAGTTTAAGCAGAAACAAGAAAACTGATATCATAGTGTGAAAAGCAGATTGGTTAACATCAGGTTACTTCAGGTAACATTCCTTATAGGGTTAAAGCAGAGAAGGCTTCCTTATCATACCTGCTCAGGTTGACTGGGCCCCTTGGGATTGGTTGCTGTGAATCTCTTGTTCTTTTCAAAACTGTCCAGAGTTAAGTTCAGTTTGGTCACATGGCACTTAGTACAAGTGACTCAATTCTGCTTTGATCTGGTCTGTTGGGCCTAGTGCAGGAGCTCAGTCCAAAACAATGGCTTCCCTTAAATTCTATTTAACAAGTAGGATTACTCATTCATATGGCAAGTGTGCATTTAATTTAAAAAAAGGCCAAACTGTTTCCCAGGGTGGCTGTACAGTTCTATATTCCCACCAGTAATATATGAGAGGTCCTGTTGCTTTCAGTCTTCATCAGCACTTGGAATTGTCATTATTTTTAACTTTAGCCATTCTGATAGCGTTCAGTGATAGCTCATTGTGACTTTATTTGCATTTTGCTAATTGAGAACAATGCTGAAAATATTTTCATGTGCTTATTTTCCATCCATGTATCTGCTTTAGTAAAATGTCTGTTTAAGATTTTACCCCCTTTTAATTGGTTGTTTCGGACTGACTTTTAAAAATTCAAATCTGATAATGTCCAACATCCCCCCTGCCCCCAATATGACTGTATTCTTCATTTTCTTTCCCATTCTGTTTTTCTTTTTGATGTGCATTTACTGAGTTTTGAGAAATGCATATACCCATGTAAACCAAACCCCTATGAAGTGATACAACATGATCATCACCCTATAACGTCCCCTCCTATTCCCCCTTTCCAGCTATTTTCTGCCCCCAACCCTCTCAAATGTAATTCATGTTCTAAATTTTTCTGCCGTAGATTTTTCCTGATTTAGAAATGTACATACATGAAATCATACAAAATGTACTCTTTTGTGTAAGGCTTCTTAGCATAATGTTTTTGAGATTCATCCATCTTGCATGTATTAATAATGCATCCCTTTTTATTGCTGAGTGGTATTCCATTGTATAAGTAAATCATAGTTGGTTTACCCATTATTCTGTTGATGAATACCTGAGCTGTCTCAACTTTGGGCTATTATGAATAAAGCTGATATGAACAATCATATTCAAGTCTTTTTCTGGGCATATGTTATCATTTATCTTGGCTAAATACCTAGGAGGTGAATTGATGGATCACAAGATAGCTGTGTACATAAATTTATAAAAAACTGCCACAATTTTTCCAAAGTGTAGAAAAGAACTTCTATCATTCAAGATGCCTTTGGAATCTCTGACTCATGGGTTTCCTAGGAATAGAAGTGCCCTTTATTCTGGAAATTGTGGAGGTGGGATGATACCCACCCCCTTCCTGTATCAGAATTGATTCAAGAATATGTGTGCCTCTCCTAGCAGCTCTGTTCTCACAGCTGTCAGCCCTGGTCAGGGAAAGGCGGGGATGTTTAATTATAATGTTCCTGACAGTTTCTGAGCAGACAGCCCAGTGCCTGCTGTGCCAACAGCTGAGCTTCGCCTGAAGCTGCCATGCTGAAGACTCACGTACCTGTATCTGACTTTTCCTCTGTAGGCTTGCTTAATGGCAAACAAATCTCATGTTTCCACTTGCTCAGTGCTGGTTAGGTGCAGGTTGCAGGCACACTCCAGCTTAAGAGGCTTGCATTACTTTCCTCATCCTACCATTGGGTTAGCTGCCAGTGCATGATACAGCCCAGTAGAGCCCAAACTACCTAAGAATTCAGTCCTCGACATAACCCAGGCTCTCAGAGTTCATCAGATTTGAACATACAGCTACTCACTGGTTCTACCGAAGTCCCTCTGGGATCCATTTATGTGTCTTCTGACTTGTTTCTCCTGTGGTTAATTAGTAGATCAGGGAAACAAAGATTCACTGAAAGATAGGGCACTCCTATTTTTCCCTTTCCATAAATGATCTTTACTTCTCCCTTGTATTAGTCCGTTCTCACGCTGCTAATAAAGACATACCTAAGACTAGATAATTTATAAAGGAAAGAGGTTTAATGGACTCAGGGTCCAGCATGGCTGGGGAGGCCCCAGGAACTTACAATCATGGCAGAAGGGGAAGCAAGCACGTCCTTTTTCACATGGCAGTAGCAAGGAGAAGTGCAGAGCAAAAGGGTGGAAAGCCCCTTATAAAACCATCAGATCTCGTGCGAACTCACTCACTATCACGAAAACAGCACGGAGTGGGGACTGCCCCCATGATTCAATTACCTCCTACCGGGTCCCTCCCATGACACGTGGGGATTATGGGAACTACAATTCAAGGTGAGATTTCAGTGGGGACACAGAGCCAAACCATATGAGGGTGATTTAGAAACGTATATACGTGAAATCATACAAAATGTACTCTTTTGTGTAAGGCTTCTTAGCGTAGTGTTTTTGAGATTCATCCATCTTGCACATATGAGGGTGATATGGTTTGGCTACGTGTCCCCATCCAAATCTCTTATGGCACTGAACACTTTCTACCTTGTATTACTATTATTTGAAGTTTTTTCTTTAGTTCATCTCGTCCCAGAAGTTGGAAGTGATTTGAAGGGTAAATCAAATATAAACACACATCATATATTTAAAATGGAATTTTTAAAAAGCAAGGGTGGGGACATAAAATGGAGCCAGGAATGCTAATTTTGTGCATTTCTTAACTATCCTAATAAATAGTGAGAGCCATAACAGAAGGAATGCATTTTATTCATCTTTGTATTAATTGCAAGGCCCAACATATTCTTTTTTAAAAAATAGCTTTGTTGAGATATAACTCACACACCACAAAATTCACGCACTTAAGTTTAAAATTCAACAGTTTTCAGTATATTCAGAGTTGTGCAATCATCATCAAAATCCATTTTAGAACATTTTTACCACCCCCAAAAGAAACCAGGTACCCATTAGCATCATTCCCTGTATCACCCTACCTCCAGTCCCAGGCAACCATTAACCTCCTTTCTGTCTCTATGGATTTGCCTATTCTGGACATTTCATAAAAATTGACTCATACAATATGTGGCATTTTGTGTCTGGCCTCCTTCACTTAGCATAATATTTTACAGTTCATCTATGTTGTAGCATGCATCAGTACTTGATTTTCTATGTCTGCATAATATTCCATTTTATGGATGTATCACATATTGTTTATCCATTCATCTATTGATGGGCATTGGGTTGTTTACAATTTTTGACTATTAATAATGCTGCAATGTACATGTGTGTACATTTTTTTCTGTGCACATTTGTTTTCATTTCTCTTAGGTATATACCTCAGTGTGGAATTGCTTGATCATATGGTAACCCTGTTTAATCACCTGAGGAACTGCCAGACTGTTTTCCAAATGCACCATTCCCACTACCAGTGTATGAGGGTTCCAATTTTTCCACATCCTAGCCAATACTTTTTATTATCTGTCTTTTCTATTCTTTCTTTTTAGTGAGTGTGAAGTAGTATCTCATTTTGGCTTTCACTTCAATTTCCCTAAAGACTAATGGTGTTAATCATCTTTTCAGGTGCTAATTGGCCATTCCTATATCTTATTGGGAGAACTATTTATTTAGGTTATTTGCTTATTTAAAAAAATTTATTTTAGTTTTTCAGTTTCAAGAGTTCTTTATATTTTCTGGATACAAGCCTTTCATCAGCGATATGATTTGCCAGTATTTTCCTCCATTCTGTGGATTATCTTTTCATTTTCTTCATGGTATCACTTGAGGCACAAAAATTTCTCATTGTGATCAAGTCCAAGGTATCTATTTTTGTTATATGGGCTTTTGATACGTGTAAGGTATTTGCTTAGCCCAAGGTCATGAAGGTTTCTCGGCCCTTTCTTGCACAGACTGGACAAATAAATGTTTATTTACAACAACAGCACTATTTGTTCAGCACTTGATTTAAGCTTGGGGTCATGTTGTGCACTTGCCAGAGGGTACTGATGTCAACAACAGCAACAATAATAGCTAAATTTATTGAGCTCTTACATGAATGATTTCATTTAATCCTCACAACTAATCTTTGAGGTAAATATGAATATCTCCAATTTACAGATAGGGAAACTGAGGATCAAAAATATTATCTTCATGTGATGTGCAGAATTGTTGTAGCCATCTTCTGACCGTGAAAGAAAGCACTGATGTCAAGTTGTGGAAGACAGAAGAGAAATATGGAAAGGACCAGCTACCAAATTAAAAGTCAAAATAACATAATCAGTCACAACATTAATAGCTGACATTTATTGAGCACTTTACGAGAATTATCTGTTATCTTATTTAATGATCATAACACTTCCTTGTAAAAAAAAAAAAAAAACCATATCATGGGGATCTCCACCATGTGGCTCAGATATGTTAAGTATTGTGGCAAACTTTATTGGTTTCTTTCACTTATTTCTCACTAACAGAACCCCATTTTTTTTCACCTTCCTCTCATCAGCTATAATCTTCTGGAGAGACTGAATTTTCTCCCATCCTAAGGAGGTGAATCATGATCAATTTTACTCAATCAGTGGTCTCATTCCTTTTGCCAATAATTGGCTAAGGCATGGAAATGGAAGAAATCCTGGCTAATGACCTGAAAGGAAGTCTGCTGAGTGGCTTCTAGGAAAGATTTTCATGGAGAATAAAAGCACATTTTTTTGGAAGAAATGTCCTAGCTTTTGTTTAAAATGGTTGGTTCTACATATAATGCCTAGAACATGTGTTATTTTGTAGCTCATGTGAGCAGGCACTGCTGATAAACTGGGGAAGAGAGAAGGGATATGTGAAAAACAGTGGATCCCTGAAGAGCCACTGAATTAAAAATCTTGGAATTGCCCTACTTAGAGGCTTATTGTTTAAGCCACTCTTAGTTTTCCTTTCTGTCCCTGGCAGCTAAATTCATCCTGACTGATCTAAAAACTTAGGTTGTAAATGGCTGAGTCAGGAATCAAATCAAGGTCTGTCGGACTCCAAAACGCGTGAACTTAATCCCTATACTAAAGTGTCTCTGTTCAAATGGGTGAATTTTCAATGCAGGACTAAGAGCCTGTGATGTTATATCATATACAATTCTATAGGGTGGAAATAATTTCATATTAGTAAATATGACATTTATGAGTTTGTCAACTGAAGAATGATGAAGTTGTCAAATTTGGAAAGGAGAGGTAATATTCTTTTTTCGGAGATGAGAAGTGGGCACCACTCCCAAGCACCACACCTAAACATCACAAAAGTATGATATCTCTCACCTGTTCTCCTAAGGGCTCATTTATCTCTCTAAAAACTCATTTAAATGTTTTTCGAGAAATGCCCTTTCTCCTTCTAAGAAGTCATTTATTCTCTCAGAAATGCCCCTCTGCTCCTCCCCATCCTTTATTAAGATGCTATACAAGCCTCCAATTCTAACCTCCTTCTTGAGTCACATTTCTTTGTGAACTCCCATGTGGATGTAATTAAATTTGTTATTTTCTCTCACTGATATGTGTGTTGTCAGTTTAATTTTCAGGCCCCCAAACACTGAAATTAGAGGGTAGGGGAAAAGGT
Organism: Colobus angolensis palliatus; assembly: GCF_000951035.1. Classification (NCBI taxonomy): domain Eukaryota; kingdom Metazoa; phylum Chordata; class Mammalia; order Primates; family Cercopithecidae; genus Colobus; species Colobus angolensis. The sequence continues at coordinate 3,083,814 of NW_012116533.1, read as the reverse complement.
TTTTCTCTCCAACACCAGCCATCATAATGTGAGACAAACCAAATTAGCTAAAGTAGAGAAATCACACAGAGATGCTCGGTTATGGAGGGCAACTGAGGCCCCCAGCTGACAGCCAGCATCAACTGCCAGTCATGCTCTGAGTGGACTAGACTAGAGATGATTCCAGTGTCTGGCCTGTGAGTATTCCAGCTGAGGACCAGATATTATAGAGCAAAGACAAGTTATTTTCACTGTGTCTTGTTCAAATTTCTTTTTTCTTTCTTTCTTTCTTTCTTTCTTTCTTTCTTTCTTTCTTTCTTTCTTTTCTTTCTTTCTTTCTTTCTTTCTTTCTTTCTTCTTTCTTTCTTTCTTTCTTTCTTTCTTTCTTTCTTTCTTTCTTTCTTTCTT
>NW_012116533.1:3041585-3083377 GCF_000951035.1 Colobus angolensis palliatus | reverse complement strand
TTTCTTTCTTCCTTCCTTCCTTCCTTCCTTCCTTCCTTCCTTCCTTCCTTCCTCTTTCTTTCTCTTTCTCTTTCCTTCTTCCTTTCTTTCCTCTCCTCTCCTTCCTCTCCTCTCCTCTCCTCTCCTCTCCTCTCCTCTCCTCTCCTTTCCTTTCTTTTCTTTTTCGAGACAGAGTCTTGCTGTGTCACCCAGACTGGAGTACAGGGGTGCCATCTCAGCTCACTGCAATCTAAGCCTCCCTGGTTCAGGTGATTCTCCTGCCTCAACCTCCCGAGTAGCTGGGATTACAGGCGGGCTCCACCGCACATGGCTAATTTTTGTATTTTTAGTAGAGACAAGGTTTCACCATGTTGGTCAGGCTGGTCTCGAACTCCTGACCTCATGATCCGCCTGCCTTGGCCTCCCAAAGTGCTGAGATTACAGGTGTAAGCCACCATGCCTGGCCATCTTGTCCAAATTTCTAACCCACAGGATCCATGATAATAATGAATGATTGCTTCATGTTTCTAAGCTTTGGAGCAATTAGTTATGCAGCCATAGTAACTGGAATAGGTGACATACACACAAAAATTCAATAACGTGTCTGTAGGGTAATTTTTAAGTGCAGGTCTATAAATCATGCCTATTATTAAATATCACCAACTATGGGCCGAGAACTTTATACTCATTATTTCATCTAATTCTTACAAATTGCCTACAGGTTTGGCTCTATTCTTACCCACATTATATAGCTGAGTAAACTGAAGCTCAGTGAGACTAAGTAATTTGCTTGGGGTCATACAGTTAAAGTCTACACTTTTTCCACCACACCACATGGTTTCCTCAGGAAAAACTATATTTTAAATATGCAATAAAAGATGGAATATCTAGGATTTGATTACAGAAATCTTACTCAAATTTCTGATGTTTACCCCTCTCAACTTCTATAAGGCTACTTTCACTAAGTGCCTGTAATTATTTCATTAGCTTCTAGATGGTTTCCCTGCTTTCAGGTTTTAAAGGTGCAAAATCTTCCCATAGCCTTTACCACACTGAGATTCCTAAAACACTGGTAGTTTGGGTCTGTCTCTTACTGCTATCCTTGATGTAATAGCTTCATTAAAAATACTTCATTTTTTCTGAAAGACTGAAGCACAAAGGCCATCTCTTCAAAGACCAGGATCTGCCACTTCTTCTTTATTTGTCTTCTCATTTCTGTATTCCCCCTTGCACAGAGCCTGGCACATAGGAGAAGTTCAGAAACTATTTGGTAGAAGGAAATCTCTTGAGTACACTATTGTGTGGATCAGTTTTCTGCTTTTTTTCAGTTTATGAACCACTTCCACTTTGCTTCATACAAGGATATTTTAGACCAGAGATGATCCCTGGGACTAGCTATAGATGAGCAGGTACTTTCTAGAAGTTGTTTCCTGGGAATTAACTTAGGCCAGTGACCACAGACACCCCTCATGCTCTTCTAAATGGCTGGAAAAGCTACATAAGTATTCATATCCCCTTTGTTGAGGTAAAATGAAAATGTTATGTTTTTCTTGGTTCAAGTAAAATTTATGGGTAACACACTTCACTGCTCTTACATTTGCAAAATTTTCTCCTAGATGGTAGATAGGTTATATCTCATTTTAAAAATTAGTTCTTACTTACATAAATAATACATAAATTATTAAGCATTATTCCCTTAACATCACTATTTTCCACAAATTATTTTTCTTCTTGCTGAAGTATATTCTCTAACAATTCTTTCTGAGGGTTTCTGTGGGTGGTAAGTTTTCTGGGTTCTTATATATCCAAAATGTCTTAATTTCTCCCTCCTACTTATGTAATAGTTTGGCTCAGTATTAAATTCAAGTTTCAGCATTATTTTAACTCAACAGTTTGAAGATATTGCTGCATTGGTTTCCTGCATGTGATTTTGATAATGGAAAATCTGATGTCAAACAGATTCTTGTTCCATTGTAGGTGGTCTTTATTTTCTCTCTGAATGCTTTTAGTATTTTCATGTTATACTTGATGCTCTAAAATTTCATTGTGGTGTGTCTAATTTTAAGTCTTTTTAAAAAAAATTACTTTTCTTGTTTTCATAAGTCATCCTGCTTGGCAATCAGAAGGTCCTTTCAATCTGAGGATTAATGATTTTGTGTCTGAAGAGGTTTTTCTTTTTGGCTATTCTTCAAATATTGCTCCCCACTCATTTTCTCCAATTTTATTCAATGGAACTCTTTTAGAAAAATGTGAAAATGTCTTGATTGGTCCTTCATGCCTCTAATTTCATCTATTATTTACTTTTAAAAGTCTCTTAAGTTTTCATATTTGCCTATTATTGTTTTCATAATTGGTTGATCTTTCATTGATGTGATATCTTTTCTTATCATTTTGAGCTTATTATTGTATATTCGTGTTCTTAGGACTGTTACTGTAGTGAAAGTCTTTTAATTTGTTGAGTCTTTTTGTCTATATTTCATAGGATTTTCTTTGTCTAAATGTTTGGCAAGTCTCTTATTATATGCTTCTCTTTGTAGTTGAGATATCATATTAGACTGTCTGCTTCCCCTGGCTATGCAATCTATTTCAGATAATAGGGGAAACAGACAGAGGTACTATTTTCAGTGAGAGTGAGTGAGATGGAGAACATGCCATAAGGAAGGGTGACTTGATGACTATATGTGCTTTGCTATTTCTCATGAATATTGTTATTTTCTTAGCCATTGCCCGTCATCATCACCCAAGGCACTAACCTGTCTCATAGCCTTAAGCTCCTGTACTTATTTCTTTCACCTGAAGACAGATTCCTCTGTTACTGCTTGCTGGTCCATGTGGTGGGAGAGGGATAAAAAGGGGCTGTTTTTGGCTTTTCTTCCTATTATACAAAGTGGCTGCCTCTAAGACCACTGGTTGGTTCTAGGTTTCACCTTTTGGTCCGGAGAACTCTTGGGATTATTTCACCATCTGTAAGAATACTCTCCCATGTGTGCCCTGTGCTGTGGTTCCTTCTTTAATCAGAGCCTATCTACTTCCCGTCCTTCAGATTCTTCAGTTTTTGACCCACCAACAGTGATTTAAAGCATGCCTATATTTAACATTTTTTCCTTTGTATTAGGTATAAGAGAGCCAGTGAAAAAACTATAAATAACAGGGGTTCAATAAATGTGTAAGCGTATTTTTCTATGCCTTAAAAAACATTTGTAAGGAAGTTTTCCAGGGCTGATATGGTTGTTTTGTAATCACCAGGCTCCAGTTTATCCTGTTGCTCTGCCATTCTCAATACCTGGCGCCCACTTCCTGGTACAAGATGGCTGCTTGGGCACAAATTTTGTCATTCAAATTTTAGCCAGCAGGAAGGAGAAGAGGATGAAAACAGATGTGTTTTTGCTTTCTATGAATATTTCCCGTAAGTTGTATGAGATACTTCTATATGCTAAATCTGATAAATATATCCTTTATATGTATCATAACTACTACTAGGTGCTTTATATCTGAGTCTAAAGTCCACATTGTTAAGTTTGTTCCACAATGCCAGTGGTTCTCAACATTGGCTGTACTTTAGAATCACCAGGGTAGCTTTGAAAAATAGTAATGCTTGAGACCACATCAGATCAATGAAATCATAGTTAAAAGTATGTTGTAAAAGCATCTCATCTGATTCTATTGTGAAGCCTGGGTTAAGTACTACTGAGCTATGCTTTACAAATTGTTTCTCTTTTTGACTACCAAGCTGTATGTCCTTCTGCCACACATTTTTCTGAGTAATTAATTGCTTACACTGTTTTACAAGTCTGTGTAATTTTTAAATTATTTTGAAGTACAGAAAAGTTCCTTATTTCATATTTGCTTCAAGTTAAAAAAAAAAACTAAGAAATATATCAGACATTAAAAATGTTACACATTTGAAAATTAATTTATGTAATAAACCATATTAATAGAATAAAGAAGAAAATTATATGATTGTATCAATGGATATGGAAAAAGCATTTGACAAAATTCAATGCCCATTCATAATTTTTTTGTTTTTTTTTTTTTTTGAGACGGAGTCTTGCGCTGTCGCCCGGGCTGGAGTGCAGTGGCCGGATCTCAGCTCACTGCAAGCTCCACCTCCGGGTTTACGCCATTCTCCTGCCTCAGCCTCCCAAGTAGCTGGCCCGGCTAGTTTTTTGTATTTTTTAGTAGAGACGGGGTTTCACCGTGTTAGCCAGGATGGGCTCGATCTCCTGACCTCGTGATCCGCCCGTCTCGGCCTCCCAAAGTGCTGGGATTACAGGCTTGAGCCACCGCGCCCGGCCGCCCATTCATAATTTTAAAAAAATTCCTCAGAAAACCCTAGAAATAAAGGGGAACTTGCTCAATTTGATACAGAACATCTACAAAAGAGCCCCTTACGGCTAACATCATACTAAAATGGTAAAGATTGAATGCTTTCTAGGTAAGATTAGAAACAAGTTAAGGAAGTCCATTCTCACCACTGCTACTCAATATAGTACTAGAGGTTTTAGCCAGTGTCACGAGGCAAGAAACAGAAAGAAAAGGCATTGGGATTAGAAAGGGAGAAATAAAGCTATCTCTAGTTAAAGATGATATGATGATCCATATAGAAAATCCCAAGGTAATGACAAAAAACTCCTGAAACTAATAAGTGAATTCAGCAGGGTGGGAAGATACAAGATCAGCATACACACATCAATTACATTTTTAGATACTAATAGTGAACATGAGGAATGCAACATTTAAACTACAATACAATACACAACCCTTTAAAAGTGAGATATTTAAGTGAAAGTCTAACAAAACATGTATAGGACATGCATGCTAAAAATTACAAAATACTAAGGAAAGAAATCAAACCTAAATGAATGATGAGGAATATATTGTATATGGATGAGAAGATTCAATACAGTCAATTCTCCCCTAATTGGTATATTGGTTTAACACAATTTCTATCAAGATCCCAGCAAGATTTTTTATAGATATAGACAAGATTATTATAAAATTTATATGGAAACTCAAAAGACCTAGAATAGCCAACACAATTCTTAAGAATAAGAATAAAATGAGAAGAATCAGTACACCCAATTTCAAGAATTATTATGTAGTGACAGTAATCAAGACTTCAATATTGGAGGAGGCATAGATACATAAATCCACGGAATAGAATAGAGAACTCAGAAATAGACTCACACCAATATATCAAATTGATTTTTGACAAAGGTGCAAAAGCAACTCAATGGAAGATATTCTTTCCAACAAATGGCTCTAGAGCAAGACATATGAACAAAAAATATGAACAAAAAATGACATGTGAATAAAAAAATAACAAAAATATGAACAAAAAATGACACATGAACAAAAAATATCGCCAAGAAATGAACCACAACCTAAACCTCATACATTATACAAAAATTAACTCAAAATGGATCATAGGAATTAGGTAAAACATACATTTATAAAAACTTTAGAATATAAGATAAGAGAAAACTTTAGGACCTAGGCTTCATGAAGGGTTCTTAGGCATGACAACAAAACCACAATCCGTAAAGAAAAAAATGAATAAATTAACAGCTTCTCCTCTGTGAAAGACCATGTGAAGAAGATGAAAAAATAGGCTATGGACTGATAGAACCTGTTTGCAGACAACATATCTGACAAAGGACTGATATGAAGAATATATAGTGAATTCTCAAAACTCAAAATCAGAAAAAATAAACAGTCCCATTAGAAAATGGGTAAAAGGTCTGCTTGCTTTGGCAGCACATATACTAAAATTGGAACGATACGGACAAGATTAGCATGGCCCCTGCACCAGAAAATGGGTAAAAAGGACAGAGTCATTTCACCAAAGAAAATATATAATTAACAAACAAGCACATGAAAATATGTTCAACATAATTAGACATTAGAAAAATGCAAACTTAAATCACAAAAAGATATTACTGCACATCTATTAGAATGGATAAAGAAAAAAATGACAGGTGATGCTAGTGAGGAGGCAGAGAAACTGAATCTCTCATACATTGCTGGTGGGAATGTAAAATCTAACAGCCACTCTGGAGAACAGTTTGTCAGTTTCTTATAAAACTATATATTGCAATTACCATATGACCCAGTAATTGCAATCTTAGGCTTTTCATTTCCAGAGAAGTGAAAACTTATAGTTGCACAGAAACTTGCATACGATTGTTCACATAGCTTTATTTGTAGTAGCCCAGAACTAAAAACAACCAAAATGTCCCTCAATAGGTGAGTGTGTAAACAAACAGTGGTATATCCTTACCATTAAATACTATTCAACAATAGAAAGGTATACATTTATGATACATGTAACAACTGGGATTTGTCTCAAGAACATTATGGTGAGTGAAAAAAAGCTAATCTCAAGAGGTTACATATTGTATGACTTCATTTACATAGCTTTCTCAAAATGATAAAGTTACAGAGCTGGAAAACAGATTAGTGGTGTCCAGGGGTTAGGAATGATAAAGGGATGGAGTATTGGGTGTGACTAATAAGAGGTAGCAATAGCAATCCTTGTGGTGATGGTATAGTTCTATATTTTGATTGTGGTAGCAGCTCCACTTAATATATACACAAAATAAAATGATATAGAATTAAATATATTTTGCCAATATCAAACTCCTGAGTTTGATATTGTACTACAGTTTACTAATTTGCAACCATTGGGGGAAATTGAATGAAGGGTACATGGGCTTCTGTACAATTTTTCCACCTTTTGTAAATCTAGAATTATTTAAAAATAAAAAATAAAAAAATGTGCGGAGAAAACTAGATGGACCACCCATATACCTACCACTGAGTTTTACCTAATCATAAAAATTTGCCGTATTTAAACGTCTCATTTTTCAATTAACATGCAATAAAATTGACTTTTTGGTGTATAGTTGTGTGAATGTTAACATATGTACAGGTTTGTGTTAACAACACAATTAGAATTTGTGTGAACCACAGTTAGAATCAAATACACTTTTGTCACCCCTCAAATCTCCTTTGTGCTATCCTTTTGTAGTCACACCTTCACCCCACACCTAACCCCTGGCACACACTGCTATGTTCTTTGTCTCTATTTTTTGTCTTTCTAGAATGCCATATTAATGGAATCCTACACTATGCAGTCTACTGAGACTGACATCTTTTACTTAGCATAAGAATTTGAGAGTTATCCAAGTTGTTGTGTTTACCAGCAGTTCATTGATGTTATTGCTGAGTAGCAATCTATTGTGTGGATGTAGCTCAGAGTGTTTATCCGTTTATTTGAGCGGTTGAAGGATAGTTAGGCTGTTTTTACTTTTTTGCAGATTATGAATAGAGTTGCTCCAAACATTTATGTATAAATTTTTATAGTTTTTCTATTGAGATACAATTCACACACCATAAAATTTACTCCTTTAAAATGCACAATTTAGTGGGTTTGAGTATATTTATAAGGTTGTGCAGCCATCACTAACTACTATATAATTGCAGAACATTTCAACAACCCCCGAAAAACCCATACCCATTAGCAGTCACTTCTTTCTCCCTACTGCCAGTCCAAGACAACCACTAATGTACTTTTTGTCTCTTTAGATTTGCCTGTTTCAGACATTTCATATAAATAGAGTCATATAATGTGCAGCCTTTTGTGCCTGGCTTCATTCACTTAGCATAATGTTTTCAAGGCTCATCCACGTTGTAGTATGTATCAGTAGTTTATTCCTTTTTATGGCTAAGTAATATTTCATTGTATGGATATACCATAATTTGTTTATCTGTTCATCAGTTGGTGGGCAGTTGTTTCTACTTTTTGGCTATTATGCATAATGCTGCTATGAACATTTAAGTACAAGTTTTTATGTGGACAGATGTTTGTGTTTCTCTTGATTATGCAGAATTAAATGTAGAATTGCTGAGTTATGTTGTAACTCTGTGTTTAATTTTTTGAGAAATTGCCAAAACATTTTCCAAAGTGGCTGTGTTAATTTATATTGTCACCAGTAATGAGGGTTCAATTTCTGCACATCCCCATCAATGCTTGTTATTGTCTGTATTTTTTTTTTAAATTAGTCATCCTGGTAGCTGTGAAATAATGTCTGACTATGGTTTTGATTTGCATTACCCTGATGGTTAATGGAATTGAGCATACTCTCATGTGCATAATGGCCACCTGTATATCATCTTTAGAGAAATATCTATTCAAATCCTTTGCCCATTTTCAAAATGGGTTGTTTGTCATTTTATTGTTAAGTTGCAAGAGCTCTTTTATGTTCTGGAGAGAAGTCCTTTATTAAATATATAATTTGCCAATATTTTCTTCTATTACATATGTTGTCTTCTTCATTTATTCATGGTGTCCTTTGATACTCAAAAGCTTTAAATTTTGATAAAATCCAATTCATATTTTCTTTAGTTGTTTGTGCTTTAGGTATTATATCTAAATATACCATTGCCTAATCCAAGGTCAGTTACAAAGATTTATACCCCTGTTTTCTTCTAAGAGTTTTAGTTTTTAGTTCTTACCTTTAGGCCTTTGACTAATTTTGAGTTAATTTGTTCATATGGTTGTTGTGGCATTTATAACTTTCTTTCTTCACTACATACTCCATATTTGCTAGGGATTTTTGTTTTTATTTTGCTTGTCTGTTTGGGTTTTTTGTTTGTTTGTTTATTTACCCTGTAGCATCATCCCAATTTTTATTTCAAGAAAAACTGAGCCTTTGATAGTTTGCCATTATTGGATTGCTCTAACTTTCAAGTGATGGAAATATCATTCCCTTTGGAATTAAAAACCATAACCACACCAATTCCAAAGTTGCAGGGAGTGAAGCAACTTTTTGTGAGTGGGTCATTAGGCATAATAATGATTGATACCATCTCTATTTCCATTCTTTGATAGCCTGGCTGTAAGAGAAATATAGGCAGCTAGTTCAGAGCACAACTATATCCATAGAACAGTACTTCAACTTCACAAGGTGTAGCCTCCCAGTTAAGGCCATAAACTGATTCAGTGTTACGTAGTGCACCATTCAATAAGGCTAGCTGCTTCTGAGAGATGGCATCCATGGTAACACCTGTGAAACCCATGAATATGAGGCTACTGTCTCTCTTTTTTGGCTGACAAATGAATTATTTAATTAGAACGAATGTTGCAAAGATACTGTGATGGTGAATAAGATATTCAGTAAATCCACGGATGGTGGTATGGCAGAAGCCTTGTGGACAGCCAATGTGAGCATGTATAAAAAATAGTTGTCTATTCCATTGAGGGCAAACATCTGCCTCCCAAATGACAGTTGTAATTATACTGTTACCAGGTAGGCATATGGTTATACTGGGTTATGGTTCCAAATTAGCAGCTCAACAGTGGTCTCTGCTAGAGGCAGACTGGGCACTCAGCAGTGGCTGTAGCCAGACTAGTTTTTTGATAAGAGGAACCTCATGTTATTTAGCTATATGTATCTTCCACCCTTATCATCATGGACGTTTTATTCGTCAGCCATATTAACCAAGCTCTGATGTAGCTGGGCAAGGACATCTACAGATAAAACGTCTACTTTCTCAAAAAATTTTAGGACATGCGAAGTCCTGATTTTAAATATCAGTTCTATTTGAAAAGGAAATGCTGCTGTGCATGTTCAACTTTATGTCCTGGCAGATCAAATAAAACCCATATACGATGGGAAGCTTGGGTTCCAGGGTCATTCTGTTTCCCATGGTCAGGCATTAAATCCTTGCCTAGAACACACAAGAAAATCAAGAGCTACTTTACAATATAAGAGGCTTTTCTTCAAAACCTTTGAGGGATGGGGAGGGGGTTACACAAATGATTCTCCTATTAGGACTTGCCACCATCTCTATATAACAACCTGAGCTGCTATAGATATTTTTGAGCACCACTGGATCTGTTGGATAACATGAACTCTACAGGTTCGATCAGTATTATGTCCATTGGGATGGTATGATGATCAACATGCCTAGATTAAGCTAGAGATCCAGAAAGCTGGTGAACTGCTGAAATAAGACAATAAGCATGTACTGATGTCAGAGGATATACTTAGGATATATACTAAGGGTAAACAGATGAAAGCTACTTGTTTTCTGTTTTATGGTTATTGGGATAGAGAAAATGTCCTATTGGTAACTGCACATGAGGTTCTAAGAGCTATGTTTATCTGGTGAGGTAAACATATCCTCTATGTTGGATCAGGACATCCTAATGGTGCAGCAGCTATCAAGGGTTCGTTTGTTCAACGATTAAAGTCCTACGTGATCTGAGTTCAGTGAACCACTTATCAATAGGACTGATAGGAGGACGATAGCTAGGATGACTTCATATGAAATTGTTTGGACTACTGCTCATAGTGCTATACACACACACACATATATATATGATACCTATAACTTTACATATATATTTTTATATATGGCTGTATTCAGCCATTCTTGCATTTCTACAAAGAAATACCCAAGACTGGATAATTTATAAATAAAAGAGGTTTAATTAGCTCATGGTTTTGTAGGCTGTACAGGAAGCATAGCTCCAATGTTAGTTTCTGGGGAGGCCTCAGGAAGCTTATCGTCGTGACAAAAGGCAAAGTGGGAGCAGGCACTTCACATGGCAAAAGCCAGAGCAAGAGTGAGAGAACAAGAGAGCGAGAGAATAAGAGAGCGAGTGTGCGAGAGAGAACATGCATGCATGAGTGCGTTGGAGGGGAGGTGTCACACACTTTTAAATGATCAAATCTCTGGAGAACTTACTATCAGGAAGACAGCACCAAGTCATGGGGAATCCACCCCCATGATCCAAATACCTCCCACCAGGTCCAGCATTGGGGATTACAATTCAACATGAGACTGGGCAGAGACAAAAATCCAAACTATATCAACATCTATGTGTCATATATAGATATCAGGACACTAACTTTCTGTTAGATATCTAAGTTTCAAATATCTTTCTCAGTCTATTATTTATTTTTTAATGTTTAAATGCTGTCTTTTGCCTTTAGAAGCTGTAAATTTTTATGAAATCAATTTATCAATATTTTCATATAAGATCTCTGCTTTCTGTGTCTTAAATTCTTTTCTACCGTAAGGATTTAAAGGAAACCTTTTTTGCTTCATTCTAATAATTTTAAAGTTTTGTTCTTTATTCAGGTCTTTAAAACATCTGGAGATTATTTTTATGTATAGTGTAAGGGGAGTATCTAATTTGTTTATTTTAATATGAAAGTTAATTGACTTAATACTATCTATTGAATACTCTATGAGTTCCTTACCTTATACAGTTCAACAAATACCCAAACCCATTGTGTGTTAGATATTGTTCTAGGCACTTAAAATGCAATATTAAAAATATAGACAAAAGTAGTCCTATTGGTAATGTGACTTATATATACCATTAAAGCTGTTAGAATATTTCCACCCTGTTGAAGCTTATATTATACCTTGAGGAAATATGTAATTAATAAGTATATTATATAGTATGTTGGAGATGATAAATGTTATGGAAAAATAAAGAGAGTAAAAAATTTTGAACTGCTAGGTTGAGAGGGAAGGTTGTCTAGGTTGGCCTTGTTGAGAAGTTAACCTTTGGGTGAAGACTTGAAAGAAGTGAGGGAGTTGACATATGAATATTCGGGGGATAATAAAAGTTAATACTTATACATACTATATGCCAGAGTCTGTTCTAAGCACTATACATATATTTGTTCATTTAATCCTCATAACAACTGAGAATGCTACTGTTGTTATCATCACCTTCGTGTGACAGACAGGTGAAGTGAAGCACAGAGGGTTAAGTACCTCACCCAAGGTCCCTAGCTAATAATTAGTAGAATCAGAATTTGAACCTAGGCAGCCTGGCTCTAGAGTCCATGCTTTCAGCATTACCTTATGATATAGCAAGTTCCTGTTTATGCTGATATCTGTTTTAATTAATCTTTTTCTGTCCTATAGGCCAACACCACACTATCTTCATTACTATAGCTTTATAACAAATTTTTGTGGGGCAGATATTGGCTTCTGATTTCTCTTTTCTACAATGATCTTGGCTACTCTTAGAGTTTTATATTCTTCCACAAAAATTTTGAAGTAATATTTTGAGTTTCACAAAAATTCTTATTGGGGCTTTTATTAGAATTTCTTCATATGTATAGATTACTTTGGGGAGGACTGTTATCTTACATCATTGCATCTTGTTATCCATGAGTCTGGCCTGACTTCACATTTATTAACAGCTTCTGTTATGTTCTTCGATAGTTTTATGATTTCCTCAATAAAGGCCTTATGCATAAACAATCTTGTAATATGTTCCAACCTCACTTCCTGTTTGCTTACTCTGTCCCACACTGGATCCTACTCTTTGTGCTTCTGATTGGTAACATAAACTAACAATTTTTTGGTATTTTGTGTATGTGTGTGTGTGTGTGTGTGTGTGTGTGTGTGTGAGAGAGAGAGAGAGAGGTGGAAGAGAGATTTCTCAACCCTGCTCTTTAAGCTGAGTTTGATTAACCCAGACTGCAGTATATCAAGAAAGATCTAAGCCTTTCTTCATGATTTTTGCAAGATGCTTAGTCTTGTGCTATCTCTTTTCCTCAATGAGGCATCAAGCCCCTCGGGGCAGTGATGGATGTTTCCTTCACTGTCTTGCCTGTGATACAGGGCACATGGTAAGTAATCAAAAGGTCTTATTGCTATATTTCCAACATGGAGTTGCTATTCTTTTTCTTAAATCAGTTCGCTCCATTGAGCCCTCAACCTTGACTTTCCCTTGACCTTCAAAGTTGACTTCCATATTTAAAGATGTACTTTTCCCCTGGACTCACATCTGAGACCTTCTCTTTTGCCAGTGGCCTGTTTCCTCTGAAGAAGTGAGAAAGAAGGTCTTGGTAAGTAGCTGAGAGTTCTTTGAGAAGAAATATCTTTGTGAGATAATCTAGTCCAATTTTTGCAAAAGTTTTTTATCCCTGCAGAACATTAGTGCATGTTCTGGGGCAACCAAAATGTTCTGAGCTTTAAAGAATAAGTGGAAGCCCTGTATACCAAGTTATTTTCTTTTTGAGACACATTTTATAGTTTATATTAAGGGCCCTGACAGGTTTTATGATAAGCAAAACTATCTTTGTTTAGTACATCACTTTTCAAACATTTTTGCCCACAGAATATTTTTCCTGTTTTTAAGGAACACCTTTTAATGCCCACATATCTCAAACAAGGAAATATTGATCCTGCCTCTCCCTCTGCTCTCTGGTATATATAAAGCAAACAAAGTCATTTATCCTAGGCTGTCTCATAAAGACATTTTTCAGCTTTCACAGTAGCATTGCAAAGCCTGTATTATGAGGAAATTTCCTCTAAAATACATTTCAAATGGTTCATGTTTAAGTTTTATTATCCCATCCATTGTTGTATCTTCACCAGAAATAAAATGATTTTGAGTTCTGATGCAAAATTAATTGCTACATATTTACTGAATGCTTATGATGTGCAGGAAAGAAGTTTTAAGACATTAACCTTGTTGGAATTTCCATATTTTCCTGTCCTTATTCCTTGATTTTTCTTTGCCTGTAGCCTGAATAACGTTAATTTTTCATGACATTGCCACAAGGTAAGGTAAGGTAACAACACATGGAGGAAAACAGGGCAGACACATGCATTCCCCTGAGGTACTTGTATGGTAACCAAGAAATCAGCAGCAAGTTGTTGGGGGGACTTAACTAGGTAAGTTGCACATTTGAGGCTATCCACTCAACTAACAGACAGCTCCAGGCTTTGCTGAGTCAACACCTTTCACAGAAGAAAGACAATCATATTTTTTATCCCACTTGACTGCAGCTTACAATAAAACACATGCAGAGAAAGTGCTTAAATACAAAAGATCAACAGCACTATATAAAAGGGAGTGTTAATTATACTAGGAATCAGATATAAAATAATTACTGAGCATGGTATTAGCTCTGAGCTTCCTGGAAACCAAGCAAAAATAGAACCATGATAGTTCAAGGCTGCTACATATTGATGCATATAGCCTCAATTATGAAGATGGTAGCATCTCCCTACCCCATTCAACCTCTCACCTTTCTCTTTTGTTTTATAGTTCGGCCTGATCTAATTAGTTCAATTTGGATGCTTCCTTGAGATTTTTGTAACGTATTTTATATAAAGCAGTCAGTTAGTGACAAATAAGCAGTTTGAGGAGAAATCTGTTAATATTTATTTTGTAGCCATCAGATTTACTACACATAGAAAGGTCTTTGGGTTGGGTTTGAACTTCCAAACTGTCAAAGGTAAATGCCACACTAACCTTTCATTAACCAAATTCTTACAATAGGCTAAAAGGTTTGGGGTGTCGTTTTTACTTCTGTCTTCCATAATATTCTAGAATTATTTTCCCTTTTTTGTTCCTATCCTACTTCCTCTTAGTCTACTTTGTTGACTTCATAAAAAAAAAAAAAAAAGACCAAAAAAGCAGTTGTTGGACACTTGAGCTAAACTGCCTTAAATAATCTGCAGATTTTATTTATTTATTTTTTCCACTCAAGAGGGTAAAAAGAAGAGAGCTACAATTTCTAAGAAGCCTGGATTGGCTGCCTGAGTCTGGCCCCCAGGCAGATTAGGCCAAGGTTTTGGCCAAGTGAAATTGCCAGTTTTCTAAAAGAAAGGGCTAGCACATTGCTCATTAGAGCATTCGGATTTTGTCTGCGCAATCTTTTTGCTACCCTGCAATTTCCTGTTGGTTATAAATGAAACCTTTTTAGCTGTTAATGCAGCCTGTGAATTTTTTTAAAAGCATGTAATTAATCATAGGAGGTTGGGGGGATTCACTAAGCCTGAGTTACATGGGTGAAGCTGGACAAGGCACTAGGACCTAGAAGGCATCTATCCACCCTGGCAGGAATTTCTTGCTTGGAGCTCAGACAACAAAGGCATAGAGAGATTGGTTTTCTTTCTCTCAGCATCTCCACCCAACCAGCAGAAAACCGGTGAGTGGGGCTTTTAAGTGATTTTCAAGCAGAATGTAACAGATGTCAAACGGGAAAAGCACAAGGGAAAGCCTGCTCTGTCTCTCTGTCTCCTCTTCTCCTTTTTTGCCTTATTCTATCCGATTTTTTCCCTAAGCTTCTACCTGGGATTTTCCTTTGGAAAAGTGAGTTTGACGTTCCTTTGTTTTCACTGTGATGTTAATTTAGAATAATACTACCGCTGATCCTAAAGCAAAGCAAAGCCTTACTGGCATGCCTGGGGAAATGTTTGCTACTTGCCTTGAGGAGGTGGGGTCTCTTACCACTGCAGGTTGTCTTACAGAGACAATGCTGAGCTCAGCATAGGTCATGGTGACATTGGAAAAAAGGGGGAATTCAGCCTGGCAAACCCATTAGGCATCAGTCTTTCTTATTTCCTGTCCTCCTGGTCTCTTGCAAATATATTGATGTGGCAGTGTGTAGCAGCTGAGCCCTGCTTGCTTTGTGAGTCCTTTTATCTCCATCTGTGAGATGCATGTTAATAGTTTGGCTCTTAGGATGTCACTACATTTGCTAGCATTTGGGGCTTCAGTTGTTTTGGGTTTCATGTTTTGATTGTTTGGGGTTCTTGGTGGGGGAGGGGGTTCAACAGAAGGGAGAAAAGCAAAACCTGACAAATGACCATCTTTTCCTCAGCTAATGCACCTGGGCAATATATGAGTTTGGGGTGAATTGCCTGCTGTGAGGGTAAAATGTCACTTCAATTAGGGTAGAAACCCAGAACAATGAAAGGTGTGCTTCCTTCTAAAGGTCCCATATGCTGTTCGGAGACTCATTTGTGAATCTTTCAACAATTAAATTATTCCATTAAGAGGTGTTGCTGCATCGGTGGGGAGGGGGTGGAGCAACTGGGGAAAAAAAATAAAAAAGGATTTTGTGAACAAATGGTACCGGGGGAAGACAGAGCTAATAACTTGTTAAATAACTTATTTTTCTAATCCCTTTTCCCCCTAGCTTATTTCTTATGAATGTCGGATAGCTGCACCAGCTTGGTGGGGAAAGGGTTTGATGAATAGCACAAAGACACTGGCTGTTCCCTGGAGGCTGTCCCTTTAAAGGAGAATCTTAGTTTATTCTGGGGGGATGGGATGCACACATTAGAGTAGGAAAGAGGGCTTGGAATAAAATGAAAACACTCCCCCTTCATAGTCATTGTACTGAGATGCAAAGACTGCTTCCTAAGCTGGAGATGCTAACCTTGGCTAGCTCCTTCTGTTCTCTTCAAGGGGAATTTTGTCAGGCTATGGATTCATTTACAACTGTTAGTCATGTGGGCATGTGTGAGGAAACAGATGCCAGTTTTAATGTATTTAGCCCGAAGTTACAATTTGATAGGAGCCACTGTCAGTAAGTCTCAGGATTTTCAGCTATTTCAAAATCTCCCCCTTTCCTCTGTCTGGAACAGTGCCAAGAGTGCCTCCCTCTCTATCTCTTGCTCCCAACCCCCACAACCACCAGCACCCCCGCCCAGCCCCTCCTTCTTCTCTATTAAGATCAATATTCCTGCAGGTCAGGGGCAAGCAGCAGATGGGTCACAGGCTTTTTTCAACCAGTTCTTTTCACAAGCAGCAGATTGCAGATCTGGATCTGGCTAATATTTGAAATCCCTTCTTTTTTCCCTCTCCCCGTCCCTTTTTGTTTTTGCCTCTCTTCACCCCCATCCCTTTCTCCAATGCTCAGGTCTCTGAGGTTCCACCAAAATATGGAACTTGATTTTGGACACTTTGACGAAAGAGATAAGACATCCAGGAACATGCGAGGCTCCCGGATGAATGGGTTGCCTAGCCCCACTCACAGCGCCCACTGTAGCTTCTACCGAACCAGAACCTTGCAGGCACTGAGTAATGAGAAGAAAGCCAAGAAGGTACGTTTCTACCGCAATGGGGACCGCTACTTCAAGGGGATTGTGTACGCTGTGTCCTCTGACCGTTTTCGCAGCTTTGACGCCTTGCTGGCTGACCTGACACGATCTCTGTCTGACAACATCAACCTGCCTCAGGGAGTGCGTTACATTTACACCATTGATGGATCCAGGAAGATCGGAAGCATGGATGAACTGGAGGAAGGTAATTTAAATAGTGGGTGGTGGCCCTTGGTGGGAGGTGGTATCATTGATTATGGTTACATTCTTGGGTTGCTTTGAAAAAAATTAGGCAATGTATTTTTCAAAACACCGGGTTGATTGATGCTCAAATTTCTAATGCTATAGACATCAACAGAACCATTAGTAATCACCCTTCAGTCTCTGCTGAGGTTGAAGTGTGAGTGGTGGTGATCATGCATTGTGCTTATCTGCCAGGGTATAAAAAGGAAAATCTTAATTGTAGCATTTACTCTAGATTTTGTTCATAATTAACTCTGAGTAGCACTATTGAGGCAGAACATGAAATCATTACGGGTATAACAAGGAAGGACATTTGGTTGGGTTAACAGAGAAAATATTATGCCCAAATTTTCTTTGAACTGCTGAGAAATTATTTGTGAATTGCAACTCATTGGAAATAAGCACCTTAAGAGCAGAATTTCCTGGACATATTCACGGAGGATTATTCTTTTAGGTAAGTGGTTACTGCTCAGCTGTTGCTTCTAAAAAGCCTACTTTAGGGTGTGTCCCTAAGGCTGAGGTCGTTGGGAGAAATACCAAAGAAAGCTGTAGGTATGTCTGGTATTTTAATAAAGACCATTCCTATTAGAATAGGAATTGGCTCACTATACCTAAATCCCCTTATAACTTTTCTAGATTTTTGTATGGCAACTAAATTTTCTACGTAGATTGCCAAAAATCCCAACAACCTGTGTACCCACCTCAAAATAGGGAAAATCCCACCTTTTATCGGAACTTACCCAGCCATAGAGTCTTCTTCATGGTCATTTAGAAAATAGATCTTGGGTCACATTTTTTAACATTCTATATTATCAAATCAATTATACTGAGGATGCTTCCCTATTTTTAAATTGGTGGATATAACGCATGTGATCAATTTGACCTAATACAGTGCTTTAAAGAACAGCCTGAAGGATTGGTGATAATTAATGTGTTCTTCCTCAAGCCCCTTCCCCATTATCCAGCCCACTCTCCTCACTCCTTTCTTTCCCTGAGCAAAGGTGAGTTTAAAGCAGGCAGATCTCTAGAGTAACCAAATTATGAAATAACTATCAAGGAAGGAGAAATAGCACCTTAAAGGATTTGATGTGGGAAAAACCTGCCTCTGCTTCACTGTTTCTAAGTTTCTTATGTTCCCAGACAAAGGAGAATGAGGGTTTCCTTTGTACAAGACCCTACTTCTCTCAAATAGCTGCTGTTGCCCAAGTAGTCAGGCAAAGTGACTGGGACCAGTTACTTATAAGAGACAGCGTCCATATGGTTGCTGCATCTCAGTCTCAGGGTTCAAGTTCGAGTTTCTTTCTTTCTCTTTCTTTCTTTCTTTCTTTGACAGAGTTTTGCTCTTGTTGCCCAGGTTAGAGTGCAATGGCATGATCTTGGCTCACCACAACCTCTGCCTCCCGGGTTCAAGCGATTCTCCTGCCTCAGCCTCCCGAGAAACTGAGATTACAGGCATGTGCCACTATGCCCGGCTAATTTTGTATTTTTAGTAGAGATGGGGTTTCTCCATGTTGGTCAGGCTGGCCTCGAACTCCTGACCTCAGGATCCACTCGCCTCAGCCTCCCAAAGTGCTGGGATTACAGGCGTGAGCCACCGTGCCCAGCCAAGATTTTTCTACATAGATGACCTTGAAAAGCAATGTGCAGGAAGCTTAGATTATTTCATCGTGTGCTCAACGGACAGGCAGAGGTTAATCCTAGGCCCTTCCTGACCATCAAAGGATTGGCCATCCTAGTGCTTGTCTTAAAATAAAGGAGAGGCACGGCAACCTCGTAGGGTTTGAAGCTAGGTCGAGGGAGCTGTCCAACAGAGTAATTGTTAGGGTGTCTGTCTTTTGTCACTGTAAAATCCACATCTCAGTCAAATTTCAGGGATTTCTCCGTAAAAACTTTCACAGACAAAGTGCCCTGTATCACCCAATATGTCCTCATGTCCGGGGACTGTGATATTCTAAAGACCACAATAGACATTAGGAAAGAGTACTGAACCAAGTGACATTGTATTCAGACCAAGTATTAGAATATTCTTGTGTCTGATATAAGAGAGGTGATATGCACAAAATTTTCCCCCAAATCCATTTTTTACTATTGATTTTTCTCCCAAGGTATGTGTATGTGTGTGTGTGTGTGTATTGGTGTATTACGAGAGGGCTGGTGATAATCTCTGTTCAACATAGGTAGGCAATAAATGTAATTTTGAAAAGACTGTAGCTTTCTATTGCCTTGATTCCCTTTGAGTCATATTAGATTGAACTCCTCTTATCTGTCAGTCCCGGGTGCAGTGGTACTTCTTGGCGAATTCCCGGACTATGTGAAGTGCGAATAGGGCTCAGTTGCATTTGTTCACATGTCATCTACAACTACAAGGCACAGTGGACCTCAATACCCTTCCAGTCCTGAGTACTGCCTATTCAGTCAAGAAAATTCAGGGCTATCTCTGGGATAGTGTTAAGAAATGTGATCAATTTTCCCACTGACACAGAGCCAAATCGGAAAGGGCACTGGGATGAGAAGGATGAAGACAATGTGTCTTTTTCTCACCTATTTTATATTTTAGAACTGCCCATCTGGGAATGGAGGACAGAAGTCCTTTGACTTTGTTCACCTTCACAAGAGGTTGAACGAAAGATCAAAAAGTCATACACATTGCTTTCAGTTAGACTTCCCGGCGTGAAATATCAGGGTGTTGAGTTCTAGTCTTAGAAACAGCAGATTATAATGAAAAAAAGAAGTCTTTGGACTCTGATTTGGTTCAAATCCAGGATCTGTCAGTGCTAGCCTGTAAGACCTTGAGGAAACCATCTAGATTCCCTAAGCCTCAGTTTGTCATCTGTAAAGTGGGAATAATGGCTCTGAGGATTAAACAAGACAGTGGATATAAAGTGTATATTACTCTGCCTGGCACACAGTAGTGCTTAATAAAAGGTAGTTATTATTGTTTGAGTTATCCTAGTTTATAGCTGATTTAGCTACATGATCATAGACTTGTCCTTATCATTAATGTGACTCATGTTAATTATTTTTAAAATAACTCTTTAAAAAAACAAACAACTGTATTAAGGTATAATTTGCATAACATAACATTTACCCATTCAAGCGTACAATGATTTTTAGAAGATTTATCAAGTGGTGCAACCATCATCATAACATAATTTTGGACCATTTTCATTTTCTCAAAAAGAAACACTATTCCAATTAGTTGTCACTGAATATTTTCTTCAATCTCTCCAGCTCTAGACAATGATTAATCTACTTTCTGTCTCCACACTTTTGCCTATTCTGGGCACTTCATATAAATTGAATCAAATACTATATGGTCTTTTGTGCTTCTTTCACTTAGAACAATGTTTTCAAATTTTATCTATGTTGTCCATGTATTGGCACTTCATTCCTTTTTGTTGAAGAATAATATTTCATTGTATATGTAGACCACCACATTTGTGTATCTCTTGTGAGTAATATTTTTAATTGTAAAATGGGACTAGTAACACCTGCCTTCTCTATCCATCGGGGTGGTTGTAAAGTTAGACTTAAATAATAGATATGGAAACACATTGACAAGGTAAAATTATAGCAACAGGTACTATTATTATTAGTGATGTAAAAACACTAATAATGGAAATAATAATAATAATGATTATGACAATGATGTTAGTAAGGGATTGTAATGATCAGTGATTCCTAAACCTGGCTGCCTTTCAAAATCTTTCAGAGCTTTAGAAAAATATTACATTCCTGGGCCACACCCAAGATCTGTTGAATCAGAATCCCCAGGGGTAGGGACCCAGTGTTTGTGTTTTTACAAATCTCCTCACATGATTTTTATGAGCACTTAGACTTGGGAGGTATTAGACTGGGTGATCTTGATGGTTCCATTCACCTTACTAAAGTGGTAGGAGTTTTGAGACATGCAGAAATCTGTTTTTATTTTTTTCTTTTTACATCTTAAAGGAATAATAGAGCATAGAACTCACTGTGTTTTCAAATGGCCACATTATTACATCTTTAGCCTAAAAATACTTGAAAGTTTAAAATGATTGATTAATAATCACTCTGGCCTTGTGGCACTCCTTTGTCTAGTGTCTCTAGTCTACAGTTTTCTGCTAGATACAGAAAGTATCAAGGGCAGCATTTTGGATCAAAGGTTATTGATGTCAGTTTTCCCACAGTCCTTGGGTACACCGAGGGTCTTAGTGAAGTCATGTAGGATGTGGTCCTCATTAGCTGTATCCCAAGGAGGTCAATGAATAAAATCCACTGGTGGGTTTTCCTTTTGTCATGTCTTTTTTTTTTTTGAGAATCTTTCTCTTTCCCTTTATGTCGGGTCCAATTCTTTTCCCATTTTCTTGTATGTAAGTATCCAGATCAACCTTGGGGGTATCATTTATGTCTAGCCAGTTTTTCTGAACTCAAATTGAGACAAATTTAAGAGTTATTACACAGACCACGGGACAGAATATTTACAATTGGAACAGTCTTAGAAAATCTGAGCTGTGTAGTCACACTGGCTATGATCCAGTTCTTTTACCATAGTTCATATGTTTCAATGAGATGAATCCACCTTCTCACTAATTTATTCTCTAACTACTAAAGCGAGTACATTGTCAAACACAAGAATTTTAAGATACCTGGGAGGGATGCATTGCTAATAGATACGATAATATAATCAAATGTCATTTAATATTTTAATATAATACAGTAAAGTGTCATTTAATATATTCCTTCTGGAGTCAGGAAGTCCTGGAGAAGAGGAGAAAACCGAGGCAGAAGTGCTTTTGTGCTGAGAAGATACAAATATATATATAATGCTTTTGAAAATGGAGCCTTCTTGAAGAGAAGGGAGGTAGACATTAGATCATCTCGAGCCCACAGCTTGTTTCATTTCTGCCCTTTCAGCTGTGCTTCCATGATTTCACTCCTTACCCCCTTACCCTAAAGCCGGCTTTTAGTTCCAGCCAATTTGCACCCTGCTTGGCTCTGAAGCCAGCTTTCCCTCTAGGCCCCCAACTGGTAGGAAATAGCCCTTGGAAGCTGTGGCAGGATGGGAACCCAGCTGTGTAAAGGTGTGACACACCTCACCCAGCTCCAAGTGCCAGGCAGCAGGATGTGCAGGAGGCACTGAGTTCTGGCAGCAGACATTGAAAATGCTGGCAAAATCAGAACAAGGAAGTCTTAGTCTAGCAAAGAAGCACATTTGATGTCTTTCTAGCATAGAAGTGGAGAGTCCTTGGAGGTGGGCAGCTATTTTCTTAACATTTAATTATCCTAACAGCTTTGTTTTCTCAAGCCTGTTTGAGATGGAAAAGAGAAGAAGATTCCTTCTTATAGACTCTTGGACCTAGAAGGGACTCAGGTGTCACCTAGTGCATTATCTTTGCTTTAGAGATGGCAAAGCTGAGACTCAGAGAGATTAAGTGATTTCCCTGAGGTCACACAGCTTTTAAGTGCCTAGTTGAGATTTGAATCCAGGCCTGTGTGACTCCTGAGTCATCACTCTTGACAATGATAAATATCCTGCCCTCAGTGGGCCTCTGCTGTAGCAGCAGTGGCTTTGCTGGGTGTTAGCATAAATCTCCTATATTTGGCATTTGCCACAACTGGAAGCCTCCTCCCGACCAGCAGGAAATCTTATCCTTGAATCACAGGTCCCCAGCAGTGCTCATGTCGTATTGTACTCACAGTTCAGTTCCTAGATGGTTGTCCTTGATACCTTCTCTTGTTTTTTCTCTTCAGTTTCTATTCCTCTTTTTAGTCTCTTTCTCTCAGGAATTTCTTCCTCTTTTTCCTCTTTGCTCTTTCCTTCTTGTTCTCTCCTCTATTCCGTAAGATTAGGGGCTTAGTAATAATAGAAATTTATCAAGTACTTACTATGTTCCAGGTTCTGGGATCAGCATTTTAATTTTAATTTTAATTTAATTTTATTTTATTTTGAGACGGAGTCTCACTGTCTCTGTCACCCAGGGTAGAGTGCAGTGGTATGATCTTGGCTCACTGCAACCTCTGCCTCCCAGGTTCAAGCGATTCTCCTGCCTCAGCCTCCCCAGTATCTGGGATTACAGGCATGTGCCACCACGCCCAGCTAATTTTTGTGTTTTTAGTAGAAATGGGGTTTCACCATGTTGCCAAGGCTGGTCTTGAACTTCTGATCTCAAGCGATCCACCTGCCTCAGCCTCCCAAAGTGCCAGGATGACAGGCATGTGCTGCCGCGCCTGGCCATGGGTTGAGCACTTTTTATCCATCATCTGATTTGTGCCCCACAACAACCCCACAAGGTAGGTGTTCTTATTATCACCCTTGCTTTGCAAAGAAGAAACTGAAGCGAAGGGAGGTTAGAGTGCACAACTAGGAAGTGTTGGGGACCCCATTCTGACTGACATCACATCAGCTACGCTTTTTCCATTACTCCATATTCAGCCCAACGAGAGAGTGGAGTGACTAAAATGTACCACTGGAAGGTGCTCAACATAGATTTGGCTGAGGGCTGGGCCCTCTGGAGAGTTCTTGGGTGCTATGTGATACTTTAACTGTCAGTCATCATGTTCATTTTCATCTGGAGATGGTTAATCATACTCATACTTCAGAGGCTTAAGAGGTTTAAGAGATGGGAGCAAAAAAGTCCAAAGTCCTAATAGGGCTACACAGCTGACTCTCCAGAGGAGACTGGATGAGTGAAATCATAAATATATAGCTTCACATTTCCACACCACCAGTTGTCTAACAGTTTTAAAGTACATGACAAGTTATGGAAAACATCTGACTCGAAGGCAGTGACCTCCTGCAAGGTGGCAATGAATCTGGTGAACTGCTAAGTCAAGAGACCATTTCTAGGGTTATGGGGGTTATTGGCTGTGAATATATGGAGACACTAAAAAGGCCCCTTCCTTCATCCTTTTAAGTCAAAAATTAAAGACCCCAGCCTGTAATCACTTGGGTTCAGTTGAATTAACCAGCAAGGGAGTCAGAGAAATCAGAGCTTCTCTTGGCTGGGGTGTTGACCATCTCATCCTGGGTGTCCATGTATGCACCAAGTGAGTAAGGGTGCCTATCCTCACTTAAAATCATCCCTTTGTCCCCTTGTCAAGATAGAACTCTGGGACTAAGGGCAGCTTTGGAAGCCACTTTGCTTATGTTGGATGCCAATTACCTTCTCCCTCCACACACACACACACACATACACACACACACACACACACAAATGTCCTCAAAGGTACCCTAGAGATTTTGACTGAAACTTCTCTTAGCATTACTGAGAAATTTATTCATTAACATGTCTTAAATGATTTGGTGCTATGGCAAAGCAATAAATATTTGCAAAGGGAGTGAATTATCAGCCTGGTGTTTCTGAATGCAGTTCTCCTGCTGAGACCAAAGGAGAGCCATCAGACTATAATTGTGTTTAATGCTTTCTGTGCACTGGCTAGGGTTTATTTATTTATTTAGGGTTACTACCGAAAACTTAAGCCTGATTAAATCACACTGTTTCTGCAGCTCAACCTCTCAATGAACTTCTAGATACCTTGAGGCTAATGTGTTTTACTCAATGAATTCAACCTTTTCCAATATTCTCTCCCCAAGGCTGAGCCTATCTCTCTTCCTATTTTCTTCAGCTCATAGTCCCAGGTATCCAATCCCTTCCTCTTGCCTCTGATTCCTGCATTTCTTCGGCTATATTAGTCATTTCCTGTAGCCCAAGGTAAATGTGAAAATTACACTAGATCCTTCCAATCCATAAATCAGGCTGTATAACGTATTCTTACTTCTTTACCTCATTACTTGTGGCAGCCAAGGGTGAGCACTGGTGAAGATGACCCTGAATACACAGATCTTATGTGCATCCTTTGAGAGGATGGAAAGATGAAGGGTGAGTGGTAGAAACAGGAGAGTATTTTTCAAGCAAGAGCTAGGGTGTTTATATGTATAGGTTGTTATTTAGACAGTTTCTCTACCTAGTGTAGTGTAAGGAGTAGAGGACACACTTATACACACATATAAACATTCAACATATGCACACACATTTCACATTTCAATATTCCATACTTGGCCATATACTCTGTGCAAAGGACGATCTGGTTTCTTATCAAGTATGTATGTATGCCTGATATACAAGGTTACTTGGTTCATTTTAACTTGGCATAAAAATGTTTTAAATTTGAAAGTTTTCCTTGGTTCATAATATAACAAAGGGATGGGACTTTGAGTCCAAAAATAGGACAAGGATTTTAAGAAATAGAGATGTTAAAAATGCTCCAGCAATGCCCCTGAAAGCTAAACATCCTAGAAACTAACATAAATGTTTAAATTCCAAAAAAACCGTATCAAACTTGGAACTCCACTTGTTATATTAAATTTAGACATGCTCGTTGTCCTTAGAACCCTTAGCTTTACAGAGTTCTTCTACTAGGTGTGCCATTATATTGAAGGATGTTTTGAGAATTACTCTTGAATTTGGATGAGCCAAGTTTTTAGCCCAATTAGGAATTGCACGTAAGTTTGGTTAATATCACCATTTATTGAAAAGTTCCAATCCAGTGTCAGTGTGTATTTGTTTAGTTAGAATAATCCATATATCTGCTATTAAACTAATCACCTAATCACTTATTTCTTGCCTTAGGGGAAAGCTATGTCTGTTCCTCAGACAACTTCTTCAAAAAGGTGGAGTACACCAAGAATGTCAATCCCAACTGGTCTGTCAACGTAAAAACATCTGCCAATATGAAAGCCCCCCAGTCCTTGGCTAGCAGCAACAGTGCGCAGGCCAGGGAGAACAAGGACTTTGTGCGCCCCAAGCTGGTTACCATCATCCGCAGTGGGGTGAAGCCTCGGAAGGCTGTGCGTGTGCTTCTGAACAAGAAGACAGCCCACTCTTTTGAGCAAGTTCTCACTGATATCACGGAAGCCATCAAACTGGAGACCGGCGTTGTCAAAAAACTCTACACTCTGGATGGAAAACAGGTAGGTACTTTTTCAAAGTACTTTTCTCATTTTTTTCTAAATACTTACATGATCATGTTACACCTAAAATATCATTTCTTGTAGATGGACTCTTCCTCCACATCTCATCATCACAACCTGATATTATGTGTTTCATTTGGAGAAAATGTATTTTCAGCAGGCAAAACAATGAATCAGGAATCTGAGGCTCTGAAATTCAATCTGCTTCTGATTTACCTTGCAGAATGGTCACTTAGCCTCACCTTCTTTATCTGCTATGAAAGATGTGTTAGAATCTAGGTTCTATGAATTCTTATGAATATGAATTTAGCTATTATATGATGCATTCTTTATTGTTCAATACACGTGACTGAAATGATATTTGCCCATTCATTACTTTTTAGATACCCTCACATTGGTGCTCAGCATCAATTTTGATAAAAGGAAGTTGAAGTGACTTTCATATGCTCTGAAAGAAGTCAGATGCGGGGAAAGTACTGAAGCCTCTGGCTCGTTGTCTTTGCCTCACACTAAACCATATTTATTCTCTTTCTCTTTTCCATATGACATAGCTGTCTTAATTTGGTTCCACTGATGGTTTGTGTGAGAAAGGGACTATTTCAGGATCCTAAAATTAGCCCAAGAAAGATACTGCCATCTGTTCCCCCTCCAAATCAGGTTCTTCATGTCATTGGTTATACTACTAAAGTGCCACCTATATTAATATCTGGGAAAGAATGCAGCCAGGCGTCTCCATCAGACAGATGCACCATTCTCTTGAGCATAGGGAGCTGTAAATATACAACAAAAATGTTCCAAGGGAATTGGAACAGTGGCTGGTTCTGTTGGCTCTAAAGAGAATCCTGGTCTCCCATCAGAAAAGACAAGTGTGGATTAGAATCAGTCCATATATTCTACCTCTTAAAATGCCTTTGGTGTTTAAACAACTATATAGATTCTAAAAAGGAGGATTCACTATATATCAAAGTTACTGATGAGTGTTCAAATGCAGACCTGTGCCTCCTCCTATAATTTCTGATAATAATGTGTGCTCCAAGATTTTAAGTTTCAGGGGAAATCCACCCAGGTACTGTGTACTTCGCAATTTTGAGAAATATGTGGCTTTTGTTTCCATCATTTTGTGATCTGAGAGCTACCTGGATGCATTGGTTATACCTGACTTGTGTTTGTTGTACCAAAGCAATGGGTTTGTCTGTGATGTTGGGAAAATCTCCAATTCCCAAGCATTTCTCTAAGAGTATCTATCTTCTAAGCACCATGTATGTATGTAATAAACAGGAGCTGTCTAAGTATAGGCCTGATTGCCAAAACCTCATCTCAGAGAAATAGGACATATAAAGTTTGGAATCATTGGATCACAGAGTTGAGAATGACTTTAGAAGCCATGACATTTAATATTCCACGTAAGGCATGGATATCCTCTACAATCACTCTATAAGACTATAAGGCAGCCTATTTCACTGTTCAACAGCTGTGATTTTTAGAGTTTCTTTATATTAGGCATAAATCTGATTCCTTGTGCCTTCAGCCTTGTGAAGTAATATAGAAATATGCAAATCAAAAACATAAGACTGGGATTAAGAAGATTTGGACTCTAGTCTTGATATTGTCACTTAACCACTTAACTGTCCTGAACCTCATGCTCCTCCTCTGTACAAAAGGACTGATCACACCTGCCCTGACCATGCTCACAGGGCTTTTATGAGGATCAAATCAAATAATGGATATGAAAGCACTTTGTAAATTGACACATGGATATATATATATATATATATATATATATATATATATGCATACAATTCATCATTAAATGAGATTTTTGGCAATTTTTGTATATTAATAAATGTTAGTTCTCTTTCTCCCACTTTATTTATTTATTTATTTATTTATTTATTTACTTTTGGAGACAGCGTCTCACTCTGTCACCCAGGCTGGAGTGCAGTGGTGTGAATTCGGCTCACTGCAACCTCTACCTCCCGGGTTCAAGCAATTCTCCTGCCTCAGCCTCCCAAGTAGCTGGGACTACAGATGCACGCTGCAACACCTGACTAATTTTTTGTATTTTAGTAGAAACGGGGTTTCACTGTGTTGGCCAGGCTGGTTTCGAACTCCCGAGCTAAGGCAATCTGCCCACTTTGGCCTTCCAAAGTGCTATGATTATAGGCATGAGCCAACATGCCTAGCCTCTTCCCCCTACTTTATCTCTATCATTCTTATTATAAATTTCCAACATTTGTGAATACACACCATGCCTTGGCATTCTGATTTTGTTCCAAATAATATATAAAGGGACACCTCCATCTTCTAGGGAAGCAAGCTCCAGTCCAGTGATGCACAGGGTTTTGTCCTTCAGCAGGTCATGCAGAGTGGCAAGCTCTCTCAAACTCCTTTAAGCATCAGTTCCCTTTCTTTGGGGAACACATTACAAAATGCCAGTAAAAGATATGACATTTATATAGAGAAATAGAGCAGTGCCCAGTGGATCTGAACAATGCCCTTTCAGGCATCTGTACCTCTGTATATATGTTCCCTTTCTTTAAAACATCTTCCTCTGGCCACCCTGACCCATGGAGGCTATCTTATAAGACCTGGTTCAAATGTCACTTTATCTTTGAAAATTTCTGTCTCTACTAAGGAGGGTAAAAGCAATCCTAACCTTTTTTTTTTTAAATTAATGCTCAGCTCCTGGTATATTATGGATGCTCTATAAATGTTTGTTGATTGAATGAACTGACATAAACAGATTCTCTCAAGGCCCAGGTAGATGTTTTGAGGACCCTTCTTCTTTCAATTCCCCGGACATTATCCTTAGGTCTTTCAGAAGAGATAGGGGGCTTCCAAAGGAGTGCATATTCCACCCAGGTGATTTCTAACTGGTGGTTTACTTGGAAGTCACTGAGGGCAGGCATTTAAAGCATTTCCCTAAATACATTCTAAGGAGAAATGTCTCCATGTCCCCACCTCAAAAAGCTCTCCAAAAAGAATTCTGTGGGCAAATAAGGTTGTGAAATGCTGCAAATCATGTGCCATTCTTAGAGATTCACAGTACTCATTGGCACATTGAATGCTCTGAGAAGTTCTACAGGAAGGAAATCCATCCCAATCCTACTTAACCACAAACATTTTTAATGAAACATACACACACACAAACCCACACATACATATATGTATATGTATGTATACACACACACACACACACACAGAGTGCACTAGAAAATGTTGTTTACATAGGCCAGACGCGGTGGCTCACGCCTACAATCCCAGCACTTTGGGAGGCCGAGGCAGGCGGATCACGAGGTCAGGAGATCGAGACCATCCTGGCTAACACGGTGAAACCCCGTCTCTACTAAAAATACAAAAAATTAGCCAGGCGTGGTGGCAGGGGCCTGTAGTCCCAGCTACTTGGGAGGCTGAGGCAGGAGAATGGTGGGAACCCGGGAGGTGGAGCTGGCAGTGAGCTGAGATGGTGCCACTGCACTCCAGCCTGGGCGACAGAACGAGACTCCACTTCAAAAAAAAAAAAAAAAAAATGTTGTTTACATAAAACACTGATGATTAGGAACTAACTACCGTAACTTTAATGGTAAGATTGGTATGCACAGGGTAACCACAAATTAAACATGGTTGTTTTGTTACAGAAAGGACATTAAATAAAATTTGGGGGTACATGGACAAACCTACTAATTACAAAATAGATGCTGGCTATAGTGAAAGTTGTTGCCAAATTCAAAATTTTGGAGCTCAGCTCATTTCCCAGGTCTGGTGATGACAGCTCTAATGTTAACACCTGTCAATTACTTTGATTATTAGTGGGTATTTGTACGCTTGCGAATATAATCCTTTTCGTGGAGACCAAAGTCACATGTATTGCAATAGTTTGACTTGCTTGGATGAGATTCCAATGCCTGTTTTTGGCTACACATGACACAAGGCACTTAGTTGAAAAGAACAAAGTATGGTCAAGGCTATTCGTTATGGAGTGATTTGTTCGTGAAATCAAGGCCGTCGCTTGATTTCAGTGTTCACTATAAATGGATTCCAAATCGACCAAACCAAGTGGTTTTCCCTCTTCGTATAAATAATGATCAGCTAAAAGAGCCCAGTTGATTATTGCAAATTTATTGTTGCTTCTGTAATTGTGTGTACCATTTGACTGATTGGCTTACACTGATTGACAAGCAATCTGCAGACATGGCTCATTTCTTTCTGTTTTTATTTTGTTTAGATGTGTCTTTTAGAGCCCTTGATCTTTTTAGGGCTTATGTTTGATGTTATGGAAGATTGGTTTCCTGACCTCTTGCCTCTGAGATATTTGTGTCTGTGTAGACAGGAAAGCCAACCACTACTAGTAGGAAGACACCCCAATTGATTCCTCACCTCAATAAGAAGTTATTAATATTGTATAAGAAGTAGTTGGTAGGGCTCTGGCTACTCCCAGGGATTAAAATAGATTTCTAAGAGGTCAAAGAGGACATGATAGAGGATTGGATGGTGATGCATGTGAGTTCACTTGCAGGTGAAAAGTGTTCTTTTGATTCCTTGGCAGCTGGAGTGGTTGTAGAGTGTTGACAAAATTATCCAATTACTAATTTCCATAACTAAAGTACACATTGATTTTCATACATAAAAGTCATGGATACATAAAAACTAGGACCCAAATTTCTGGTTCACATGATAGTAGTAGTTTAATAGATACATGTCCTGGCCTGAAAATTAATTGCAGAGCTTTAATAATAGACTTTCAGCTTTTTAGCCTCATACACAGGGGTGCAGCTGGTCTTCACATCGTCCATTTTCATGCTACACTGATTGACATCTCTAGATTCAGTTTTGTCCACACCCAGAATCTGTGCAAGAAAAGATTCACTATTGCTTCAATATACATGCCTAAGGCATAAGTATGGCCTTTAGTGCTCGTTCTAGCTTTGTTAGGCCAATTTTCAATTGGATGGATTTATTTTATGTTTTTGTCTGTACCTTTATAGCACCGAATACTTGGACCTGGGATTACAGGTCTCAGAATAACAGAGGAGAGGTTTAAGCCAATTCCAAGATTATCCATAGCCTTGGAAACTAGTACAGGGGTTTTAAGGAAATGGTTGATGCATAATACACAGATGAGAGCATGAAGGATGTTTCAATTGCTGGTTAGTATTCTAGGAAAGACTTGCCCTTTCCACGTTGCCACACAAAAGAACTGGGTGCTGTAAGCACAAAGGCAATTGCAGGAAACACAGGAAGACAGATTGGATTTAACCTTGGAAATGTTGAGTGCACTTACCAAGGTAGGCGTGTTTTTCGTTTGCCTACATAGCCAGTTTTTCTCTTCCCTGTTATCTCTGCTTTCCCCAGTAATATCTGATCTTATTTATACTCCCTGGCCTCCAGCTCTCTCAGAGTCAACCTCTCTCTTCTCTTAGTGTTATGACCCTGTCAGTCAACATTGGGCTCATTAGAAAAGGCCACGTGGGCATAAATTATGCACCAAGACGGAGGTCATTTATCATCGGCCTTCACTTAAGAAGATTAAGGCTGGAAAGTTGATGTTTTTATTACCAAAATTCTCCTTCCTCAACCTTTCAGAGGTTCCTAGAGAAAGGCTTTGGGAGGATTGGCTTGAGCATGAAGTGTAATAAAACAAAGGTGGAAAGCCAGGCTGGGCTCTGTGAAGGGAGACAGTTTGCAAGCTACCATCTCATACATGGTGGTAGATTTCACACTTTAAAAGAGTGGCCAAACATTGAATATACTGCCCTTCTGGAAAGAAAGGACTAAGTGTAACCTGGTGATCAGTTATTTCTTCAGTAATTTATCCTCTTAGAGTTTTATTATTGTTGAGATGCTCCTGGCTCTGAGCAGTGATAGAGGTGTGACTTGGCCAATTCAATCAAAAGCTTTGGCATAGAATTCCAGTCTCTTGTACTGACTAGTCTGTCACTGTCTAGCATTCAGCAAGTGGAAAGAGCCCTAGGCTGGGATTCAGAGGCCTGAGTTTTAGTCTTCACTCTGTTCTTCCCTAGCTATGTAATGTGGAGCAAATCACATCTCTTTTGGGGCCTTAATTTTTTAAGGAGGCTTAGTATATGACCTGTAAGAGTCCTTCTAGTTCCACAGTAACAGAGTATTCATCTCATAGAGTTGGTTCTGTCTAGATATGTTTTCACTCTTCTGAATGTACTCCACCTCTCTGTGCTCCTAAAGATTGCCAATGTGATGTAGTAATTACCTTGGTGGATACATTGCTTTCCAGGATGGCCTCTAAATGGTATTTGCATAATTCTTATATTCAGATCTTTCTTGATGCCAGCAATGACATCACCAAAGAATATTTTCAAACTTGTAATTTTCATTTGACCCCCTTTTCTTTACATTGTGGATGGTATAAGGAGCAAAGGGCAGAGGGCTCACAAAACAAAGCAAGACAAAAGTCAGCCTGCTAAAATTGTGGCAAGTGTTTGACAGTGCCATTATTAAGCTATTTGTATCACAGTGGTGCTATTTTCAGTGCTGGGGAAGATTTATTGCTAATGGGGGTGGTTAGCACTGGTGCTAAATGCATTGCTATTTCTTGAGTAGACTGAAGAGATTCATCAAGTGGGGATTGATCTATCCAGGGATGCAGGCTGTTCCATTTAAAACTGTTGAAGCAACAGTCATTTTGTTCTTAGTTCTTTATTTTCATCTGTTTCATTATTGTCATTCTCTCAAAGTGGGAGAAAAAGCATTGTCTCCAAAAACAGTTTTTAAAAACAGTTTTATTGAAATATAATCCCCACATTATATATCTCACTCATTTTAAGTATAAGATTCAACAGCTTTTAGTATATTCACAGAGGTCTGCATCCATCACCACAATCAATTTTAGAATATTTTCATTATTCCTAAAAGAAACGCTGTGCCCTTTAGACATTGCCCTCTAGTTCTCTGATTCCACTTCCCCATCCCTAAACAATCACTTATCTACTTTTTGCTCTAAGGATTGTCCTATTCATGACATTTAATAATAATGGAATCATGTGGCCTTTTGTGCCTGGCTTGTTTGACTTAGCATAATGTTTTCAGGGTTCATCCATATTGTAGCATATATTGGTACTTCATTTCTTTTATGGGTGAATAACATTCTATAGTATGAACTTACCACACTGTATTTACTCATCTATTAATGGACATTTGGGTTGTTTCTATCTTTTGGCTATTGTGATAATGCTACTGTGAACATTCATGTACAGATTTTTATATAGATATATGTCTTCATTTATCTAGGGTAAATATCTCAAAATTGTATTGCTGGGCTGTATAGTGTGTTTAAAATTTTAAGAAACTGTCAAATGGTTTTCCAAAGTGGCTGCACCATTTTCCATCCCTATTTGCAATGTATGAGAGTTCCAGTTTCTTCACATCCTCACCAACACTTGTTATCATTTTTTTTTTTATTAGATCCATCCTAGTGGGTGTGAAGTGGTATCTGATTGTGGTTTTTCTTGATTTGTTTGCATTTCCCTAGTGACTAATGATGTCACACATGTTTTCACATGCTTATTGGACAATTGTATATCTTCTTTGGAAAAATGTCTATTCAGATCATTTGCCCATTCTTTAATTGAATTATTAGGCTTCTTATTAATGAGTTGTAAGAGTTCTCTATGTATTCTGGATACAAGTCCTTTGTCACATATGTGATTTGCAAGTATTTTCTGCCAGTCTGTAGCATGTCTTCATTTTCTTAATGGTTTTTTTAGTTTTTCAAGAGAAAGAAGTTTTCATTTTGATGAAGCCTGATTTATTAATTTTTCTTTTATGCATTATACCTTGGTGTCATATCTAAGAAATCTTTACCTAACCCAACATCTCAAAAATTTTCTCCCATGTGTTCTTCTAGAAGTTTTATATTTTTAGCTCTTAGATTTAAATCTCTGATTCATTTTGTGTTAAATTTTGTGTACAGGTTAAGAGTCAAGGTTCTTTTGAGGGAGGGGCACATAGATATCTGATTTTTCTAGCACTATTTGTTGAAAAGAAAAGATAAGGCAGTTTTCTTAATTTAAACTAAATATGAGCAGTGGTTCATATAGCCAAGCCCTCTAAAGGTTTTTAGAATTTTTAAGGACTGTGGGTGTGAACTAATGGAACACAGGAGCTTCTCCTATACAGAGGTTGTGGAACAGTACTCTACTCAACAATACTCTAAGGCTGTATTAGTAAGGCTGGCTTAGTCTCATTTCGTAGGGAAAAAAGGGGGCTTGATAGGAGAGGCTAAAATGGGCTATTGTTCCTTGACAGGGCCCCTGCCATGTTCTAGACTCCTAGAGTTCCCACCCAGAACTATCTGAACTTCCCTGTCGCATATCCTATACCCTTCTGGTGATGCTAAATAGGATTGGGGGAGGGGAGTAAGGAGATGTCCAAAATTGTTGGGGTTATTTTCTTTTGTAACATCTTGAGATATAATTCACATATCACATATTTCCCTTATTCAAAGTGTACAGTTCAATGATTTTAATATGCTCACAGATATGTGTGACCATCACCAAAGTCAATTTTAGAATATTTTTATTACCTCTCCTACCCTCTATCCCCCACAGCCCTAAGCAACCATGAATCTACTTCATAATTCTATAGATTTGCCTTTTCTGAACATTTTGTATAAATGAATCATATTTTATGATTCATACATATATGCTAAGTGACTAGCTTCTTTCACTTAGCATAATATTTTCAAGGGTCATCCATGTTCTGTCATGTATCTATCTGTACTTTGTTCTTTTTTATCACTGAATAATACTCCATTGTATGGATATACCACATTTTATTTATCCATTCATTTGTTGATGAACATTTGGGTTGCTCCATGTTTTGCCAATTAATAATGCTGCTATAAACATTTGTGCATGATTTAGGTATAGACATATATCTTCATTTCTCTTGAATATATATCTAGTAATAGAATTGCTGGGTGTTGAGGTTTCTTGATGTCCTATCCCCTAACCACCAAACTCATGTTTCTAAAACATGTACCCCAAGGCATGCTCCAAACAAAGAAATTCAGAGTCTTTTCTTTTCTACGTAGATATTTGTCCCCCAGAGTTCTTGCCTAAACAATATAGAAGGAAACATGAAGGTTTCTTTATTAACTTTTCTTAAAGGTAGAACAAATCCTAAGAAGCTATTTTCTTGTTATTTTTATCTGAGTCCTACCTTGGCCCTCCTAACTTTCCAGAATCAAAGATGCATTCTAAACAGTTGGGACCTTCAATTCAGTGGGTCACAGATTCTCCTCCAAACCACCAGAGTTTCTTATTTTGAAAAAGGAGCAGAAAAAGGAGCTTCTAGAATTCCAGTCTTATTAATTTTTCCTAGATTTAGAATACTTTCATAATCAATACCACATATTCTGCCCTCTTCAGGTCTTGTAATGGTAGCTCATGAGATAAAAAGCAACTTGGGTGTAGGGAGCCACAGCAGGTCTTCATCATTAGCCCAGTTGTCATCGACTAGGACAATTTGCTGTCCAGGGGACACTTGGTAGATATATTTTTGGTTGTCACAACTAGGGAAAGGGTGCTGCTGACATCTAGTTGGTATAGGCCAGGGATGCTGCTGAACATCTTACACTGCACAGAACAGCACTTCCCCCCACAAAATACGAGTGATCTGGTCCCAAATGTCTACAGTAGTTGAGAAACCCTGCATTACAGGTAACGTGCCGGGCAGACACAGCAGAAGATGAAGCTGAAAGGAAGGCAAAGGCAATATTTAGCAATGATCTTGTAAACTGTGTTAAGGAACTTGTATTAGTCCATTTTCACACTGCTATAAAGAACTATCTGAGACTGGGTAATTTATGAAAAAAAAAAAGAGGTTTAATTGACACACAGTTCCACAGGCTTAATAGGAAGCATGACTGGGAGGCCTCAGGAAACTAACAATCATGACAGAAGGTGAAGAGGAAGCAAGGACCTTCTTCACATGTTGGCAGGAGAGAGAGAGAGAGCAAAGGGGAAGTGCCAAACACTTTTAAACCATCAGATCTCGTGAGATCTCACTCACTATCATGAGAAAAGCATGGGAAAAATCTGTCCCCATGATTCAGTCACCTCCCACCAAGTCCTTCCTCCAATATTGGGAATTACAATTCAACATGAAATTTGGGTGGGGGCACAGAGCCAACCCATATCAGAACTTGATTGTTACCATGTGTTAACAGAAGCCACTGAAGGATTCTTTTTTTTTGGCAGGGTATCACTGTTGCCCAGGCTGGAATGCAGTGGCATGATTTTGGCTCACAGCAGCCTCATCCTCCTGGGCTCAAGTGATTTTTCCCACCTCAGCCTCAGCTTCTTGAGTAGCTGGGACTACAGGCATGGACCACCACATACAGCTAATTTTTGTATTTTTTGTAGAGACAGGATCTCACCATGTCGGCCAGGCTGTCTCAAACTCCTGAGCTCAAGTGCTCTGCCTGCCTCAGCCTCCCAAAGTGCCGAGATTACAGGTGTTAGCCACTGTGCCAGGCCCCACTGAAGGATTTTAAGCAGGGGAATTATATGATCAGATATGCAGTTTGAGTAGGTCACTGTTGTTTTGGATTTCAGGAAGACAAAACTAGTAAAGAGTCCAGATAGAGGCTGTGTGGTAGTACAGGCAGGAGAATAGAAGGATCTAAATCGAGGCAGCAGTAGTGGAAATAAAAAAGGAGAAAACAAAGCCAATAAATATTTGTGAGGTAGAAACTGGGGAACTTAGTGATTAATTGAATTTGAGGATGTATTAATTGTCTATTGCTGTGTGATAAGTTACCACAAACATAGCAGCTCAGAACAACACTCATTTATTATGTCACAGTTCTATAGGTTAGAGTTAAAGGCTTGACTAGATTCTCTGCTTAGGGTCTCACAAGGGTGAAGTCAAGGTGTCAGATAAGATAGGCTTTTTTTCTGGAGGCTCTGGGGATGAGTCTAGTTCCATGCTTGTTCAGGTTTGGGGCAGATTTCAATTCCCATGTCCTTCTTAGATGTCAGCTGAGAAATGTTTTCAGCTTCTAAAGGTTACCCACATTCTTCTCACATGTCCCCTTCCATTTTCAAGCCAACAACATACATCAGATTGTTCTCATGCTTAGAATCTCTCTGACTTCCTTTTCTGCCACTAGCCAGAGCAAATTCTCTGCTTTTAATGGGGTCATGTGATTAAATTGGTCCCAACTGGATAATCTCCCCTTTGATTAACCCAAAGTTAACTAATTTAGTAACATTAATTACATATAAAAAAGCCCTTTTTGCCATGAAACATAACATAATCATGGGAATGGCAACTCATAATTAAAATTCAAAGAGAGGAGAATATACAAAAGGCAAGAGTCATTGGGGGGTCATTCTTAGAATTCTGCCTACCACAAGTGAGGGAATTGGAGGACTCAGGTGACTCTGAGGTTTATGGTTCAGTTATGTGGGTGGATGGTGGGGTCACTCACTGATGCAGGGAAAACCAGGGCAAGAAGTAGGGTTATTTATTTATTTATTGACAGGATCTTGTTCTGTCACCCCAGCTGGAGTGCAGTGGCATGATCCTTGCTCACTGCTGCTTCAAACTCCGAGGCTCAAGTGATCCTTCCACTTTAGCCTCCCAAGTAACTGGGACAACAAGCGTGTCTCACCACACCTGGCTATGGGGTTTAGAAGCATTGAACTTGGGGTACTTTGCTACATCTAAGTGGAGAATCCAGAAGGTAGTGATAGATATGGATCTGGAAATCAAGAGAGAGGTCTGGGCTAGAGATTCAGGCTTGGGAGTAATCTTCAAACAATGGTAGTTAAAATCAGGTAAGTAGATGAGCTTACTAAGGGTGCATGTGAGAAACTGTCCAAGGAAAAGGCCCTGTAGACATTTGCATTAAATGGGTGGGTAGGCGTAAGAGCCTGGGAATTGCTAGAGAGAACCATGGAGAACTAGATGAAGATATAGCCAGAGAATGCCAAAAGGCGGGTGCGGGCAGCTGTGTCAAATGTAGCAGACAGGGTCTGTTTC
This sequence comes from Colobus angolensis palliatus, assembly GCF_000951035.1. Lineage (NCBI taxonomy): Eukaryota > Metazoa > Chordata > Mammalia > Primates > Cercopithecidae > Colobus > Colobus angolensis. The sequence goes on along the minus strand of NW_012116533.1, from coordinate 3,045,300 downwards.
AGATAAAGATTTAGGATAGTAAATCAATAAAATCCAGCTGATTTGAATAGTCCTTATTGCTGGGAACAGAAAGCAAAATTCTCTAGCAGACCAGAGGGCAAGCCTTGGCTCATAAAGACTCTCAGAGGTGACTAGGCAGATGGAGCTATGACTGGCTATTGGATCTGTCTCTTGGCAGCTTCCCATGTTCCAGATCTATCAAAATTTGTCTGTCCAGTGTCCCATTTTCTCTTTGCTAGCTCTTGTGTTATATGTAGTTGGTTGCTAAAATGTCCCGTGTAACTTACTTATGTCATGTATACATTATAACATATAGAGCTAGCCCTTAGTCCAATTGTGCTCTTGTCTTATCACTTAAAGCCCTAACTGCATATAGATCAGACATTTTCTGAGTCTGATTTTCTCAAAGCCTTCATCATAGTTCATGGATTTAGTTGGTAAGGCTAATCTAACAAATTAATCCTCACTATGCTAGCACCTATCGATTTAGAGCACATTTCTCAAATTACGCTACATGCAACACTGGTCTGATCAAATATTCTGTGGTCAAATAAGTTTACTAACATTGTATAGTATAGTCTCCTCTTGGAAAAAAGACTCCAAGAATCCCTCTATGAAGGAACCTGCTTGTGTTTAGACCAGTATTCCCCAAACTTGTTTGAACACCAAACCTTAAAAATAAATCTGGCCGGGCACGGTGGCTCAAGCCTGTAATCCCAGCACTTTGGGAGGCCGAGACAGGCGGATCACAAGGTCAGGAGATCGTGACCATCCTGGCTAACACGGTGAAACCCCGTCTCTACTAAAAATGCAAAAAAATTAGCCAGTCGTGGTGGCAGGCACCGGTAGTCACAGCTACTTGGGAGGCTGAGGCAGGAGAATGGCATGAACCTGGGAGGCGGAGCTTGCAGTGAGCTGAGATCCGGCCACTGCACTCCAGCCTGGGCGACAGAGAGAGACTCCGTCTCAAAAAAATAAATAAAAAAAATAAATAAATCTATGACCATATGGTAGAATGCACTTTGGGAATCACTAGTCTTTGCCTCAGGTATTTATTTGCATTTTAATTAGAGAATCTTGAGGAGGAAAAACCTTCAAGGCTCAAAGGAATAATTAAATTGAAAGAAAACAGGCACCACTGCATTTTGATAGGGCTTATAAACTAAAACAAGAAGGGCTTTGTAGATAGAGTACCAACAATCACTGCAAAGGTAACATCTATTCACCCATGGTAAGGGCAGGACTTTAGAGCATCCATCTCTGATATAAACTATAGAAGGAAAAGGAGAAATTGAACAAAAGGGGCAAATTTTCTAGAAGATGTTTGAATAATCCCCCAAAGTTGTAAGAAGTTAGGAAAATCCTATTGGTTATAGGCATTAAAGTCTGGCTTCTCTAGCCTTAGTGGTAAAGAGGCAGTAAATATCAATTGCCAGGTTTAGAACCTCCACAGTAGATTTAGTCCTATACAAACAAGCACTCCTTCTACTCACCACACCATGCTGCAGAGTCTCACTGGAGGAATCAGTTAGGTTTACTAATTAGACTTTAACTTCCATAAGTAGTGTTTGCCATTTAAATAGACTGCATACTTTCTATTGCACCAAGCCCATACTTCTCCAGCTGGCAATAATTTGGAAGACCCTAGGGGTCTGAATGGCTCACACAGCACGATAATATCCCTTAAGAGAGGTTTTGAGCCAGAGACCAGCACCTCTCTAAGTCTCTTTGTGTCTGCATACACACACTTGTGCCCCTGTTTCTTTTAAGTATTGGCTGTCTCATCTGATGAAGTCGTATATAAATATTTATATGTCAGAACATTTCTGGTCTTACTCACCAGAGACATTACAGCCTTGATAAAAAGCCTCCCTCTGGCAGTATTTGCCTCCACAGTTTATTTAATATGGCAGTTGATAGGTGAACTTCCTCTTGCTGTTTGCAAAGAGAATGGAGCCTTGCCTTGCTTGGAGTTTCAAGTGTTTGACTTGTCTCCTGCTGGGAATTGATATTTGTGCTTTCCCAGATTTCTCTGATTAAAAGAAGTGTGAGTTCTCTAGCAGGTCATCCTACCCTTTAGATTTTGGATTTTTAGGAATATTTGATAAACTTAGGAATACATTATGCTTTTGGTGGGCCCTCGGCACTTTTGCCTTTGTGGATCTCTTCCTCCACTAAAAAACAAACTACCATTGTGCTGATATAAAGATGAATATATTAATATTACATTTTAAAGCATTTTTACCAACGTAAAAGTTTATGTTTCTGGTTTTCAAAGAAATCAAACCCTTTTCATGGGTCCATAACAGTGCTGTGGGCCCTAGGCACTTTGCCTACTGTACTTAACAGATAATCAACCCTGGATATACAGAGCTATCTGATTTCTGGGCTGGCATTGTGAGGTCACATGGGTTAAGCAATGAATAAGAATGGTATGACTCACGGAAGGTTTAGTCTAGGAATGCGGTAGCTTCTTGGATGTACCAACTACTAACTGAGATGTACCAAGGAGGTCCCCTCCACTTCCTTTGTTCTAACACATTTTACCCACTATACAGAGCATGGTAATAAAATGCTGTCAATAGGCATTTTTTTCTGGCTTGGTGGACTCAGAGTTGGGAATAGAAATCTGCCTCCTCAGCATCTTCCAGGAGAGGCTTCTGGGAATGATGGATGGTGTCATTCATTTTCAGGCTGAAACTGTTTCTGTCATTTAGCCTGTGGTCCTACAGAAGGCAGCTGAGTGAAGGTGGAGTGGAAGTTGATTAGCAATGAAATGGATTATTGCAGTTCATCCAGAGAAAAGAGGGTAGGGCTGGTTTTAATCCATATCTATATTAGTGGTAGTTAATTTAGGCAGCTCTATGTCAACCCCAACCATAATCTTCCTTAGCAACAGCCACCCCACCCTGGAGTAGGGTTCTGAATCTGACCACTGCTATCACATTGACTGCTGAAGAGTTTGTTTCCTAACAGTTTACCAAGAAGCCCTATCTGGAAGCTGGTGGTGGTTGGGATTTGACACGGACTGATGTAAATAGAAGATAAGAATTTAGAGGGGACACTCTCATGGGGCTTTACTTTACATTGCCACCTTGCTTGTAGATATTTTTCTGGCTTGGTCCGGGGCTAGCACTTGGACTCCAGAGGAAATAACAGTTACTGAGCAAGCTAAAAAAATTCACACACACATTCCCACTCAGCTTAACAGTGCTGGCTCTGGTTAAGTTCACTGAGCGGTATGGAGGTTGTCTTTTCCACAGGGACCTTGCTGAGACCTGAGGTCAGACAGCAATCATTCTCCTTCCCATCTTGCCAAGCAAAAAAAAAAAATTGTTTAAATCAATCAATAGGTTCCCACACCCCCAGCTGGATGTGGCTTTCAAGGATGACAGTATCTGCTCCATACTGCTCTTGCCCTTGTCAAGTCCCAGGCTGAAACAGAACAGAATGACGTGGGGTAGCTAGTTTGTGTATGTAACACATACAGCATAAACACGAAAATTCTAGATCCTGGAAATCTTCATACAAAAGGCAGAGCTACTGAGAGGTAGAAAACAAGAGTAATCAGATTGAAATATAATTAGAAAGAATTAAGGCTGATGGGAGTTTGCAGTCTCCAGGAAACTTCCCTTTTGAATACAAAGGAGAACCTGATTTTCCTTCCTTCCTTCCTTCCTTCCTTCCTTCCTTCCTTCCTTCCTTCCTTCCTTCC
>NW_012116533.1:2960393-3041070 GCF_000951035.1 Colobus angolensis palliatus | reverse complement strand
CAATTCTCCTGCCTCAGCCTCCCGAGTACCTGGGATTACAGGTGCACACCACCACACCTGGCTAATTTTTGTATTTTTAGTAGAGACAGGGTTTCACCATACTGACCAGGCTGGTCTCAAACCCCTGACCTCAGGTGATCTGCCCATCTCAGCCTTCCAAAGTGCTGGGATTACGGGCATGAGCCACCATACCCGGCCAAGAACTTGATTTTCCATTAGTCAAAATACAGTAGCTCAGAGGTCAGCAAACTATAGGTTTTTTAAAAGGGACAAAAAATATACAACAGAGAAAATGTAGGACCACAAAACCCAGCATATTTCTTATATGGGCTTTTTTGGTCAGGGTTCTCCTGTGAAACAGGACCAATAGGATGTATATAAAGAGATTTATTTTATGAAATTGGCTCCCACAGTTTGTGAGGGCTGGCAAGTCCAGGGCAGGCTAGCAGGCTGGAGACGCAGGAAGAGTTGATGTTTTAATCTGGAGTTCAAAGACACTGCCCTTTCCAGGGCATTTGCCAACCCCCGCAACACAGGAAAAAATTGTGGAAAAGAGCTTTGGTCAAGGGACTCAGAGACTCCTGCTTTGCCACTAAAGAGCTCGATAATCTACGAGAAACCATCACCTCTCTCTGGATCTCAGTTTCTGCTTTGGTAGAATGTATTCCCAAAAGTTTCTTCCACAATGCAAACATTCTGTGCACTTCAGTCCTCCCTGTACATAAAGTTCCATGATAACATAACTCAAATTTCAAACATTCCAAATAGCCAATCTTAAGCTGCTTCCTGGCAATGTCTAGAAATAACTCCATGCTGGCAAGAGTCCCAGACATCAGTAAATTTTAATTATCTATTATACAAAGAATAAACAAAATACCCAATAGTTCCAATTTTTAGTGACTTTCTTAATAGTAGGTTCCATTAATAGCCGAATGTGATGGTCCTTTACAATCATTAAACCGCAATGCATCCGTTATTTGCAGAGTATTGTGCTAGTACTTTGGGAGACTCTATAGGAACCAGAAAATAAAGTATCTAGTTTTGAGTTGCTTACAATCTAGTCAAGACGACAAGCTCCACACCTAGAGTAAAGTCTTATATCTTTAGAGTAACATATAAACAACTGTCAGGGGCAGAGGAATTATCATGTTCATAGATATATCCTCAGGACCTAAAACAGTGCCTGGAACATGGTATATGCTCAATATATATATTGAATGAATGAATGAATGGAGAGTGATTTAATAAGTAGTAAGTACTAAAAGAATGCATATACACTTAGATTAGGGCCAGGTGGAGGCTAATTCATGAAGGCCTTCTAATGGAGGAGAAGGTATAGTGAGCTCAACACAGGAAGGCAATAGTCCAAGGGCAATATTTCTGAAATGCTGTATTTCCATAGATAAAAGTATAAAAGCTAAAGTCAGGGTTAATAACCATACAGATTTAGACATTTGGTAAACTAAAGGCAGCTGGAAACAAGGGTCTAAGCTTTGAAGTAGAAAGACATGGGTTAGAGTTTATCATCTATCTTAGAAGTGATTTAGTTTTTGACCTTCAGCAGTTATTTAACCCCTCTGTGTCTCAGTTACCTCATCCTTAAAATTGAAATGGCATCTATACTCAGAATATCAGAACCGTAAAAGACCTTAGTCCTCATCCAATCAAGTGGGTCTCAGTTTTGGCTGTCCTCTAGAAACCTTGGGGAACTTTTAGAAGGTTCAATGCCTAGACCTGACTCCAGACTAATTACATCAAAATCATCTGGAGTTGAGACCCAGGCACCAGTGTCAGTATTTTTTAAATCTCCCTAGGCAAGTCAATGTTCAGCCAAGATTGAGAACTACTGTTCTACTCCAACCCTTTCATTTTATAGATGAATAAGGTACAGAACAGATTAAGGGACCTTGCCTAACCCACCTCACAGGGCCATAAAGGACAATATTAGGTCATATAACTTTAGCGCTCTAGACATCAAAATACCTGTGAAGGTGCTCTGAATAACATAACCATTATTCATTTGTAAAGGATGATCATGCCAACAGAATCAGAAAATACTAATTGGTAACCATGCAAAGCATCCCCTCTGTCAATAAATTATACTAGTAGGAAAATGGATAAAACCTTTATTCTTTATTCATTTCCCAGGTGTCCTTGAATTAACAAATGAGTAAGTGCTCCATTTTAAAAGCTAGGATATGGATTATTGGATTAAAATTTTGGAAAATGAAGATGTCCTGAAAATTTATATTTTTTACCAAGAAGAAACATAAACATCTTGCACGAGGACACAAATCTATAGCAGGAAGTGCTGTTAGTCTAGTTCTAGCATATTTCTAGCCTACATCATCTGTTTGGGGCATAATCATGTCTGGAAGAAAAGGAATGAGGTTTGGGAATTTTAGCATGGTATCAGGCATTTTTGCTTAGGAGGGCCTTCATTTGCTCCTGGCTTGGGAGTCTTTGGCTTGCACTCAGCTTGTAGATGCCACATTTTGTAGAGGATGGAAACCAAGAGTAATTTTCATTCAAGATTCGTGTCCCCATTCCCACCCTTTCCTTATTTAATCAGATGCACTCTCTGTGATTCATCCTTCTATACAAAAGTTGTTGAGTGTTAAGCGCATTTTCTATTCTCCTGTTTAGCTCCATATTGTTGAGTTATCCTTTGTCTCAGAGACCATTTGTTGAATGACTCCTAGAAGAAAAAATGAAAAAAAAAGTGAGATGATTCCCTATGCATGCCCATGGTCACCTCTTTTTGTACAGTTTTCCAATTCACATACCTTGTTTGAACGTCAGGCATACTGAGAATGCCAGAGAGTTTATCACTTCATTGTTTTAAAGTTATTTTTTTATGTGTGTTAGGTCTATCTCCCCAACAGATCCTGTCTTGTATCTCTCTTGTATCTCTCCCTTCCCCCAGTTCCAGTATTTAACATGTTGTTTTTACAAAATCAATGCTTGAGCCACTTGTGTAAACAACTTCCAGTTGCTTGAGGTCTTTCAAAACCCTAGTAAAATGCTTCTCTGCTGGGCTCATTTGCCATTCACAGAAATTGCTAAAGGATAACACGTGACTGTATGTGAGGAGAGGTGGAGAGGTTGCGATAAAAGTATGTTGGGATAGCACTTGTCTAAAGCAATGCTTCCCAAACATGGCTGTGTATCAGAATCACTGGGAACTGAATTGTCGGGGGAGGGACCTGGAAATCTAGAAATTTGAAAGCTCCACAAGCAATTCTGATAACATCCAGGTCTAGAAACCACTGGCCTCAATGTTCTCTAGTGCTTCTCAAACTTTAATTTGTGTACAAGATTTTGTATTTTTAACAAGTTCCTAGGTGATGCTGATACTGTGGGCCAGAAGACCAAAGAAGGCTAGAAGGTAGTGGTCCTCAATGTGTGGTCCATGTGCCAGCAACATCAGCGTCATCTGGGAACTTGTTAGAAATACAAACTCTCAGTTCTCACTCTAGATCTACTGAATTCAAAATGAGTGGGGCCCAGCATTCTGGGTTTCAACAATTCTCGCCAGTAATTCTGACTATTGCCAAAGCGTGAGAACCACTGCTATACATAATATTCAAAATAAGGTACAGGGATGGTGCAGTGGATTTTAAAAACTTCAGTTAAAGTCTCAGTTCTGTCACTCAGCTACCTGTTACTCCCCCTGAACCTTGGTTTTCTCATCTATAAATTCAGGATAGAAATAATATACATTACTTCAACAAGCATTTATTTTGCCAGGCATTTCATTAGGTGCTGGGAATATATTAAGATGAGTAAGATACATTCTCTGCCCTTGAGGAATTCACTGTTTCCTTGCCTAATGCAAAAGGTTATTGCGGATCTTAAATGAGATAGTGCATGTGATAGTGTTCTGTGAACTATAAGATATTTTGCAAATGTTAGTTATGTTTCTGACTAAAACAATGAAATATGCCCCTTTTTTCTTACATTTTGTGTTCGTAGTAGTTCTGTGAAGTACTTAGGCCTTAGGAAACATTCCACTGGTAAAGATAAAAGAAGTAAATAGAATAGTAACAAAAATATTTTAAACTTGTCTTGTATGTCATACTTGTAGGAGTCCTTTCACTTTTATTATCTGTTTGAATTGTCACAACAATCCTATGAGGTAACCTTGATGGATATGATTATCTCCATCTGAGAGATGCAGATTCTAATATTCTAGGAAGGGAAGGGATTCACTGAAGGTCACAGACCTGATCAATAGCAGAGCCAGAACTAGAATCAAGATCTCTCGACTCTTAGGTCAGTGTTCTTTCCCTCATACCATGCTGGCAGATCAAGTAAAAGTAGTTTCAGAGATTCTCCACATGTTAATTGGGTTACTGCAAGCACAGATGTGAAACAAGCTGAAACTTTCAAAAATCTTAAACCTGCCCAGATTTTACTCATCTGATTGAGTTAAAGTGTATAGCAACTGTCAAAGAGACATAGCTAAACTCCTCTGTTTTTAATTTCTATATATTAGAAGCCTTATCAACTGCTGGCATGCAGTTGGATTACATGTGCATTTTAAGAATCAAAGGCGGCTGGGCGCGGTGGCTCACGCCTATAATGTCAGCACTTTGGGAGGCCAAGGCAGGCGGATCACGAGGTCAGGAGATCGAGACCATCCTGGCTAACATGGTGAAACCCTGTCTCTACTAAAAAATACAAAAAACTAGCCGGGCGTGGTGGCAGGTGCCTGTAGTCCCAGCTACTCGAGAGGCTGAGGCAGGAGAATGGCTTTAACCTGGGAGGCAGAGCTTGCAGTGAGCCGACATTGCGCCAGTGCACTCCAGCCTAGGTGACAGAGTGAGATTCCATCTCAAAAAACAAAACAAAAAAAACAAAACAAACAAACAAACAAACAAAAAAAACAAATACTTGCTTTAGATAGCTACATTAGAAAACCAGAGTAATATTCTTGCATTATCGATAGATAGCTCTTTAGAATGGATTAGAAATAAGAACCTATATCTTTAATACAAGCTGAAACTATAGGCCTCCTCTCCTTTGTTGATTTTTGTTTTACGACACATAGCCTAATTTTCAGAGTAAGTGAGTGTTGAGGAATTTCAACTTTGGACAACTATAGTTACTGGGAGTTATGTCTTAATAGAGACATTTCCAATTTGCAAGTAAATGCTGGAGGAATGACATATTCTCTTGGACACAAAAGACTAAGAAAGAAAATATGCTTGTTTTCTAAATAGGATTTCTTTGAAATAGACTCTGAGTAGAGTTGTTTTCTTCACAGAATAGGCAGAACAAATGGCTGCCTTCTTAAATCTTCAGGGCAATTCTGCATTCTTTCATGTCAGCCTCCCCACCTCCTCCCATTAAAGTCTTACACCTATACCATTATGTACAGATAATTCTCTGTCATCCCAAATTCTGTTGAATGTCCCAATTGATATATATTCCTTTGTAGTTCTCTGTGTCATGGACTATGCTTCACTGGTACTTTCATTCAACATTATGTCCTGTCTAATCCTTTGCACTGTATTTTGGATTCCCCCATACCTTGATCCAAGAAACAAATGCCACAGAAATAATTCAACCTTGTTACGTTTAGTTAAAATAAATATAAACTGAAAACACAAGGACATCATATTGGCAGAGTAGAGTTTGGAATATAGGAAAGAGGAAAAAAAGAGAAATTATATTCCAAGCAGAAACCTAACAGAATTCTTTCCAAAACATCATTTCTACCATTTAAAAAATTTTAAGAAACAAAATGTTGATTGGTAAAAACATCTTTGATTGGGAGTCAAAATACCTGGGTTTTAGTCATAGCTCTATCATTAAGTTGCTGTTCAACCCATGCCAGTCGCTTAACCTCTTGAGGTGTCAGTATCCGCATCTATGAAATGGAGGAAGTATCCTTGCTTTACCTAAATCACAGGTGTTAAAATATAATTTTCAGAAAAAAGGTAAAATCATAACACACAAATATAAAAATGAATATGTGTTAAAATTTTCATTTAACTCATAATAAATGAGAGAATCAGGCTGATGTTATAAACCAGTTCAAAAGAGAATTTATAATATTATTAATATAATAATATTCCCCAAATTGACCTACTGATTCAATGAAATTCCTATCAAAATACTGACTGACTTTGCAGAAATTGATAAACTAATCCTAAAATTCATTTGGAAATTCAAGGGATCCAGAATAGCAAAAACAATATTGAAAAAAAGAGGGATAAAGTAGAACTTATACTTCCTAATTTCAAACTTACTACAAGTTTACAGTTATCAAAACAGTGTGGTACTGACATAAAGATAGACACGTAAATCAAAGGAATAAAATTGAGAGTTCAAAAATAAACTCTTACATTTACGACCAATTGATTTTCAAAAAAGCCAATATAATTCAATAGGGACAAAATAGTCTCTTCAGCAAACAGTGCTGGAACAACTGGATATCCACATGGACAAGAATGAAGTTAAATCCCCACATCACACCATATACAAAAATTAACTCAAAATGGATCAAAGACCCAAATATAAGCTATGAAATTCTTAATATGTATAAATCTTGAATTTAGATTAGGCAATGATTTCTTATATATGATACCAAAAACACAAGCAACCAAAGGAAAAATAGACAAATTCGACTTCATAAGAACTAAAAACTTCTGTGCTGCACATGATACATCAATAAAGTGGAAAGACAACTCAAAATGGAAGAAAATATTTGAAAATCGTATATCTGACTAGGGACTTGTACCTAGAATATATACATAGAACTCTTACAAATCAATAATAAAAAGATAATAGCCCTATTTTAAAATGTGCAAAGCCTTGAATAGATATTTCTCCAAGGAGCACGTACATGAAAAGATGCTCAACATAACAAGCCATAAGGTAAATGCAAATCGAAACTACAATGCGACACAACTTTACACCCTTAGGGTGGCAATAATTAAAAGAGAATAATAAGCATTGGCAAGGAAGTTAAAAAAAGAAACCTCATGCACTGGTGGTGGGAATATAAAATGGTTCAGCTACTTTGGAAGCAGTCTGTTATTTCCTTGAATGATTAAACAGTCACCATATGACCCAGCAATTCTACTCCAGAGAAATAAAAATGTATGTCTACAGAAAAACTTGCATGCAGATGTTCAAAACAGCATTATTCATAATAGCAAAAAGGTGAAAACAAACTAAATTCCCATCAATGAATGAATGGATAAGGAAAATGTGCTATATTCATGCAATGGAATATTATTCAGGCATAAAAAAATCAAGTAATGACATGCTTTAACATGAATGAACAATAAAAACATTATGATAGGTGAAGGAAACCAGACACAAAAGACCATATATTGTATGATTCTATTTATATTAAATGTCCAGAGTAGACAAATACATAGAAACAGAAAGTAGGTTTGTGGGTGCCTAGGGTTGGGAGGTTTGGGGAGAAATAGGGATTGACAGCTAATGGGCACAGGGGTTTTCGTCGGGGGTGATGAGAATGTTCTGAAATTGGTTGCAGTGAGAGTTGCACAATTCTGTGTATGTACCAAAAACCATTTAATTGCACACTTAAAATCGGTGAATTGCATGGTATACAAATTATGTCTCAATAAAGCTGTTACTTAAAAGAAATACATTTCTAAAAATATTCAAATTCAGCAATATAGTTTATACATGAATTATAATGTGTGCTTATCAACTAAAACTTCCATTTGTGCTGCTATAACAAACTACCTTAGACTAGGTAATTTATAAAAAGCAGACATTTGTTTTATCACATTTCTGGAGGCAAGAAAGCTCAAGATCAAGGTGCTGGCAGGTTTGCTTATCTGGTGAGGGATGAATTTCCCAGAAGGGAGGAACACTGTCCTCACATGGCAGAAGGCAGAAGGGCAAGAGAGCCTAATGCTATGTGAAGCCTCTTCAAGGTCCTTAGTCCCGTTCGCAAAGGAGGAGCCTTCATGGCTTAATCACCTCTTAAAAGCTCCACCTATTAATAATATCACATTAGCAACCCCTGAATTTTGGAGGGAACACATTCATATCCTAGCAGCAGTCAATTCAAAGCACATGGGAGTGCTTTGACCTTGTTTCAGGGCAATGGACTTACAGACAGAGATAAAATGGATGCTTACTAAACAGACAATTGTGGGTATAGTTGTGAGGCAAGCTACTAATGGCCCCTGAAGAGAATCTCCATGCCCATATACAGAAATGTGGTCTCTACCTAGCCGCACATATTAGAAAGTTGGGAGTTGTTTGTCTGTTAGAGAAGATTGGTAAGGAGGTGTGAAGAATATTATTTGATGATGTGAAAGTAAACTTTATGTCAAAGAGACACCATAAACCAGTATTTTGCAGTGTATTGTTCATGGGCCACCTACATCAGAATTCATGTGGGTAGCTTGTTAAAAATGCAGATTTCCTGAGCCTTGCGCTAGACCTGCTAAATTAGATTTGCTAGAGGATACAACTCAGGACTTTGCATGTTAAGCAGCTAGCCAGGTAATTCACGTAGATGCTAATGCTTGAAAACCACTAAGCTAATCCTTTACCTTCTGCGATATTGTGAGATTCTCAACACTAGCTACATATTCTGAACACCTGTGAAGTTTTTAAAATAAAGATGGTTGGCCCCTCCCCAGATCAGTTACATTAAACTTTTTATATACATGTTCAATGCTTTTGCTTGACTTCTATGCTCCTTGATTCCTTGATCCCTGCCTGACTCTAGCCCATTGTCTCATCTCAACCATTGATTTTGGAGACTCTACCACATCAGGCTTGCTCCTGTGCTTGGCCCCTACGTTTTGTCCTGGGCCTTTCTTTGGTTTCCTGGTCCTGCCTTCTCACTGCTGCCCAAGTCTTACACATTTCTAAGAAAGAAAAGATTCTATGAAGTGTTCAAGATTAGGTAAGTCCTTTGGGCTCTTTGTGCCTTAGTTTCCACAGTTATATTATGAAGATAAGTGCTCCTAGTAGAAGAAGAGAGAGAAAGAGAAGGAGAAGGAGAACAGGAGGAGAAGGGAGAAAGTAAGAAGGAGAAAGGGAGGAAGAGGAAAGAAAGGAAGTAGACCAATCATTGACAATGTATATTGAAGATTGAACATGTGTTCCATTGTCAAAGAATAAAAGCCATGTGCACCATCCAGAGTATTTGACATCTCTGGGAAGCATTCCCACTCCTCCTTCAACCCTCTCATTTTCACACCTAGGATTGGTAGATAGAGCAGATGCAGGTGACAGAAAGCTGAACCCAAGCAGTCTGATTGGGAAATTGATTCTCAACAGGAAGGGGCTCCAATCTCTGCTTATCTTTTCTCACTCAAATGTAGCATTAGACCCCAAGACAAAGCTCAGATTGATGCAGTCCCCACCCTACCCTTCTCCTGGCTTCTTTTCTGTAAGTAATGCTTTCAATGTTTGGAGTCTGGCAGCTGCAAGGCCTGGTTGCTAGGTAACAATTTCTCAGCACAAAGAACCTTCAGCTGGGAAGGTCAGGTCTGTCAGTGTGAAACAGCTGTAAAGAATTTTTATTTGTCTCCTCTTGTTTTGGTTAATCACAGGGCAGGGAACCAAAATCAAACTTTCCATAGAAATGAGAGATACTGGAGGGTACCAGTTTAGCTGCTGCTGATTTTTCGCAGCTCTTCAAATCACAGCCTTTTTACGCTGGCTCAATAGAGCCCCAACAAGCCTGTCAGGCTGGAAGTGGAAGCGGGAGGAGGAGGGGTCAGGTGTTTCCTAGCCTCTTTAGTGCCTGAGACAGGAAGGGCATAGCAAAACCATGAGCTGAGAAGTTAACTCCTTTTCTTCAAATTTACCAGCAATTTCTTCAGATTAGGGTTGTCAGATTAAGTGTACGACAGACAGTTAAATTTGTTTTAGATAAGCAATGAGAAATTCAAATATAACTGGGCATCCTGTATTTTTATTTGGTAAATCTGGCAACCCTACTATGCAATGCACTTGATATGAATTTTGTATGGGATTGTTACCAAAAGAGTAATAGAAATGGGAACAGAGGTTGGACTAGAGAGTGGCTTTCAAAGTGTGCTCCCTCCGTCATCAGCAGCATGAGTATCACCTGGGAATTTGTTAGAAATGCAGATTGTCAGGTTCCACCTCATACCTTCTGAATCGCAAACTCTGGGGGCTGGGCTCTGATGTCTGTTTTAACAAGCCCTCCTGGTGATTCCTGATGCAAATTCATGTTTAAGAACCACTGAGCTAGATAATCTTTAAGGGACCTTTCAGCTCTTATTTTCATTGGTTCTGCTTACTGATCAGCAAGCCCCAGTGGTCAGCTAGTTATTTGAAATGGCATATTCTCCTCATTCCTACCTTCTTCAGGGACTTATTCAGAATTAGTTCTTTTTGGGCTCTATATCATAGCACAGAAGTTTCCCTTATATTTTCACCTTCATTTGATTTTGTAGCCTCTCATTTTCATACAGGAAGGACTTCTAAGGTCCACTTTGTGGCAGGCTGGTGCCAAGGTGAAGGTTTCTGCAAGAATCAGCAAAGACTCTGACTACTGCATGCATGCTTCATCTTACCACTAGACAAAGGACTCTGTCCGGGGTGTGTTACTACACAGGAATAACTGGCTAAGGACACACCTCAATCTGCTTAAGTTGTTTGAACCACAGCTGCCTTCAATTCTAATTTTTCCTTAAAAAACTGATATTTTCAGTAGCCCCTCCCCTGGCTCATTCCCCATTCTTCCTATAAAATGGTAAGAACTCCACCCTATTGTCTTCCTAAATATCAGTTTACTAAAAGGAGTAAAACAGAATCAAGAGGAGAAACTTAGGGAGCTAATAAACCTCGGAGCTTGTTCCTCTCAATAGCTGGCATCTGATAGTGTTGTCCATGGTGCTGAATGTGGTTGTTGCTCCTAAACTTGGAAATCTTCGTAGGAAATGTAGGCAAAGGAAGGAAAGCTGAATTGTTGTGGTAGTCTGTCATTTGCTTATTTCATTTCCAAATGGAGAAAACCTAATGAATTTGATAATCACATCATGCCACTTAGTCAAGACGACCAGGGCAATTATGTTGTTTAATATGCCGGTGCCTTTCTCTTGTGCTTTTCTAGGGGAGGAGCAGAGAAAGGTGCTCCTAACTTGGGTAACTGATTTTATTCTGACATAGAGAGCTTAATGTAAAGTATGTTTTTGCTTAAGAACAATGGATCATCCTCCAAGTACTGCACTGTAAATATGAATGAGAGAGGAGAACAGTAGGATATAAAGTCAGCAATCAAGAGCCTAGAGTGGGACTCACAAATTATCTTAACCATCAAGAAGCCTTAAGCACGAAGAGACCCAAGCATCCTGCCCTAGTACTGTCTAGACTACTCATGGAAAGCTCCTTTTTATTTTTAAGAACTGTTTATTTTGAAATAATAATAGATTCACAAGAAGTTGTAAAAATTATACAAAAAAAAAGCTACTATGTACCTTTCCCCCAGGTTTCTCCCAGTGGTAACATCTTACATAACTATAGTACAGAATGAAAACTGGGACGTTGACATGAGTACAATCCACAGACCTTATTCATGTTTCACCAGTGTTACATACATTCTTTTTTGTTTGTGTGTGTTTATGTAGTTGTATGCCTGTGTAAAATTTTATCATGTGTAGATTTTTGTGTAGCCATCACCAGGATCAAGAAACAGAACTTCTCAGCTACCCTAAGAATCCCTCGTGCTGCCCCTTTATAGTCACATTCACCCTCCTACCCACCCCACTCCTGCCTTTAACCATTGGCAATCACTAATCTGTTCTCCATCTCATTGATTTTGTTATTTCTAGAGGGTTATATAAATTGAATCATCTAGTATGTCATATTTTGAGATTTTTTTTTCATTCATTATAACTCCCTTGAGGTCTAAGTTGTTTCATGTGTCAATAATTTCTTCCTTTTTATTGCTGAGTAGTATGGTGGCCAATAGCTGAGAAGCCTAACAGGAGATGGTGAGACAACCTATAAGTTAACAATAGCAGCAACTTTTACCACTCCTCCCTAGGACTGGCAGAACAAAGGGTTAGTGTCACCAGAGCTTAGGGCTAGGGTTACCTGGTAGAAGCTGGAATTATGACCGACTCTCCTGTGGGAACTGAATCCATGTGAGAGCTGTGGCCACCACAGGGTATGCTACTTGAGGTGAGGGTGGAGGAAGGTGCTAGTTGAGAAATACCTTGGCTTTTCCCTTCCTACTGCCTGTCATTTTCCCTCCATTGCCTTCCACTGGGTGAATCCAACTGGAAGGCAGATAACCTGGCTGCCCAAGATGAGTAGCCTCCAGCAGTCACCCTGCTGCAAAACTGAGCATATCAGGAGACAGCAAGGAATGGATCTGAGGGCAAACATGCCCAGGATCTGAACAGTAGCATATGTGAATATACAGTTTTACAAGATAATGCCACAGTGTTTTTAAGTATTGTATTAATGTATAACCCCATAAGCAATATAAAAAAGGTCCCATGGATTAATTTGTTCTCCAATGCTTGGATCATCTATGGATAACAGAAAGCTTCTTAAAGCTACTCTAGGCTATGCTCAAATAGGCAAATAGTGGGATCCAGAAAGCTAGAAGGGAATAGCCCAACCACAACATGCCCTTCAGTCCTGCCACAGGACCCTGGTTTACTTCACTTCCTTTGGGGTTCTCATTATGACATGAGCTCTACTTTAATAACTTCTGGAGTAAGCTCCTGTGCATCCATAGTGGCATTGTTCCCCACATGGGCACCTACTCTCAGATTTCAGTGTAATTTCATGAACACTACAATTACATGGAGGATCAAAATAGAAAAAGAACAGATTCAGGGAGCCCATAGTTGTTATTTTTAAGGAGCTTGGACTTGTCTAAGAGAGAATAAAATGGAATGCATTTAATTCCAAATCTCTTTAAAGTGTCACATCCAGTTATATACTGTGACTCTAAATAAGTTTCTAAGTTTCCTTGAGCCTCACTTTTATTATCTATAAAAATGGATAAAATAATAATGAATAGGTACTATTTGTTGAGTAGTTACTATATACCAGACACTATCCCTGCTTCAGAGGGTTCTTGTGATAATAAGATATGGCTGTTGTAAAGTACTTGGTGCATAGTAAGCACTCAAAAATGGCATATATTAATATTATTATTGACAACAAATATTTACTCCACTTGTACGGAGACCTGGATTTATTTGGACCATGCATGGTGCCTCAGACTCTCTTCCTGGCCAGGAGTTGATCCTGCCTAATGTTAACTCTTGGCATGTCTGACAGATGTGTCCCAAGAACCACAGTTATTCCTGGAAACAAGAGTAAACACAACCAGTTACTCCTATTTCTTGACTCAACAAACACCATTTTTTTGTATGTGTGTACTAGTATTCTTGAATGACAACGAAAGCCATCCCTAAAATATTTGAATCTCTAGGCTGAGAGTCAAGATATCCGCAGACAAAATCTCCTAAAAGCCTGAGCCAGTCATTGATGGTCAATATTCACACAAATATCTTGTATCTGTTCTGTGGAATCAGGGACCAGGGAAGGGATTTCTTGCAGCTTGAACTTGGTCCCTCTGTTCCTTCGTCCCTATATCCAAATGGTGTGCTTAACCCCTCTGGGGCTAGAAGGATAATGATAAAAGGTCAGCCTCGCTGTATTTTGGCCACAAGTCCAGTAGCTGAAAGTGTCAAATCATAGTAGTGATTACACTGGGGACGTTAACTCTATGGGTTTTGCAATAGTGGAACATTGACCTCCCTAACAGAAAACTTCATTTCATTTCATTTCATTTCATTTCGTTTCATTTCATTTCATTGTGTTATCAGCTTTCCTCTGTTAGAAAGCATCCCTTGATTGCTGACTTCATCATAACCCCAGCCACTCATTTAGCTAAATTGCCAGCTATTTCCCCTCCCTGGTGGAAGAGTATCTGTAAGCCCTCACATGATTAAAATAACCCTGGCAGTCTGATATTCCAACGGAGCCACAAAGCTTGAAGTCTCAGCACCTTGTCTCATCCTCTTCTCACTCCCTTTGCTGCCTGTGGGCTAAATTGAGATTCCAAAGCTTTGAAACTGATTTACCAGCCATTTTTAGGCTTCCTGATAGTGATAAAAGAAGTTCTGTTTTCAGCTGTCACCATACTTCCTCTTAAGACTCAGCTACAGAGTTTACTACTAGATATCCATCTTCTGCCCTGCCCAGAGCATGCCACTCTCTTCTTGGTGCCAAACAACTAGTATCATCTAGCCTGTGAGGGTAGGCTATTAGTCTGAGTGGCCCAATAGGGGAGACTGAGGAATAAGATGGCTCCATATGATGCTGCCTTACTTAGGAAGAAATGGACGACTCTGATGTACATAAACAGCCACCTCGAATGGGGTGTGGATAATTGCCCAATACAATGGGATTTTCATTAGGAGGAAGGGTAGCATAATGTAGCTTGAGTGAGCTCCAGTCCTGCCCATTCTCTGGTTCTGTGGAGATGTTAATAATGCTGCTTCTGGAAAGTCTGTCAGAGCCGAAGCCGATGATGTAACCGATTTTCCAGCAATCCTTTGTTTGAGCGACTGCAGCACAGCTGCAGAACAGAGCGTCAGGGAGCTGAATGTGTTAATGGGAAAAAAAGCTCTTCCCCCAGTTCTTTATTCCACAGAGATGTTGTCACTGAGAGCTTTGTGTGTTGGTCAGCATGATGGCTTGTCTTATTGCTGGTATTTCTCAAAGTCATGATGGAAAGTGCATTGTTAAGAACAAAATAGGTACAGATGCTCATACCAAGGTGTGGACCAGCAACATTGGGCTGCTGAGATTTCTAAGCTTTCTCTGTGTTTGGGTGGTCAGAGGCTCCATGGCTTCATTTGAACTCTATAACTGAATAGATTAGACAAATTCTAGGGAAGTGTGTATGTGTGTGTGTTTGTGTGTACACACATATCTATATAATACTATATGTATAAAATACAACGTGCATATAATTAACACATAGAAAAGGAAGTGTGGTAGTCAACAGTGTGAGAATGTGGTTCTTAGAATCAAACCACTTTAGATTATATTCTGGCTCTTCCAATAATTAGCTATGTGATTTTGGGCAAGTTATTCTCTCTAAGCCTATTTTTTCTATCTGTCATGGAGATGAAACAGTAGAGAGGATTATGTGAGATAATCCATACAACTTGTTTAGTGCCTAATAAATTGTAAGCCCTTAATAAACATTAACTTTATTGCTAATTTACTTATATTATCTTATTTAAATCTCCCAAACAACCTTTTGTGGTAGGTACTATTATGATTCCTATTTTATAGATGAGGAAACTGAGATTTGCACAGGTTACCTTGCCTAAAATTTCACTGATAGCATTGATTGAGCTGGATCTGGCCTCAAGCTTTTGGACTCCAGAGGTGTTAGCCAAAAGACTCCACTACCTCAATTACAGAAGGCTGGGGAAGTGGAATTTGCCTATCTCCTTTAAGGCATTTTCCACCCTGGCTACAACTTGGAATTACCTAGAAAAAAATCAGACGAGAACAGTGATTGCCTCTCAGGGGCAGGGATGGGTGTTTACTGGGAAGATGCATGAGAAAATGTTCTCTATCTTGATAAAGGTTTGTATTATACAGGTGTATATATGTCACAAAGGTAAAAATATCAAATGACATACTTATAATTTATGCATTTCACTGTATATAAAAGTTAACTAATAAAAATAGTGTTAAACAAATATTGAACTCTAATGATATGCCTGCAGAAATGTTTAAGGGTGAGTGTTCTAATATCGGTAACCTATTTTGAAACGCATTAAAAATAGGATGGATTGATAGAGGGGTGGATAGAGGGATAGATATGTGATAAAGCAAATATAGCAAATGTTAATTGTAGAATCTAAGTGATATAGACTTTACTATATGTTTGAAAATGTTCATTTGAAATGTTAGAAAAAAATTGGATCACCTTCTGGAGCTTTTAAAAAATACTGATGCTGGGGATTTCTTCAAAATTTCAGAACTAATTAGCCTGGAGTAGGGCACATGTATGTTTTTATTTTATTTAAGTTTTTTTTTTAAAAAAAGCTCCCCAGGTGTACCTGACATCCAGCCAAGGTTGAAAACCATTGCTAGGGTAAGCCCAATTTTGGTGTGTGGACTTCTTAATGAATAATGTACCTTAGGTCTTCAAAGCAAACACTGGGTTCTCAAAGCCAGTTCCAAACTGAGAGCGTCCTGACAGACTAATTATTTCTGACACTATTGTGAGTATATGCAAAGAACTGCCCCTCTCCCCACTGATCCCCTACTCCAAGAGAGAATTATACAGCCCAAAATGTCAGTAGTGCCAAGGTTGAGATATCATGCTATAGACAAGTGCTTCTCAAACGTAAAAGTATATATGAGTCACTTAGGAATCTTGTTAAATTGCAGCTTTTGATTCAGTAAGTCTGAAGTGAAGTCTAAGATTCTGCATTTCTGACAAGCCCTTAGGTGATGTCCATGCTATTGGCCTATGGAACACTCACTGAGCAATGGAGACCTATAATTTCCCTCTTTATCTTTCTACCAAATCATGCCTATGTCAGAGTTCCGTCCTCTCAAGACTCTAAGATTGGCTATTAAAAGAAACTACTAAAGAGTAAAATGGCTGAAAATATATTAATGTGTTTCTTGTAATTAGTGGGGCCATCAAAGCCTTAAGCCAAAGACTAACTTGGATGAAATTTTCAGGAACTAAGCATAGTCAAAAAGAGATATATTTTGTCTTTGGGTATGTTTTAGGGAATAGGTCAACATTTTTTTTTTAGCAGTTTTCCACAAAAATCAGAGGTACCCAGGCTGGATTTATGGAAATGGTCTTATTTATTTTCATATCCCTGATACCTAGCACAGTGCCTGGCTCAAAGTAGATGCTCAAAACCTGTTTATGGAACCAATTGACAAATTGCCCATAGCACTATAGATAGCTGCTAGAGAGCAAAGCACAGTTATCTACTGAGGCAGGACTCTGTTGTGGACCCTAAAAGCCAGAAAAGAATTCCCTTCAGCAGATTTCCATTTTAAAGATGCATCCTCTGAGAATGCACCCTCCTCCTCACCCCCTGGATGGCAGCAAGATCAATTAAAATAGCTGCAGTACTGGCTTAATCTGTTGTCAGTGTATCTCTGCCCACTATCTTTGACTCTTGGAAGTATGTGCTAATATATTATGTGATTTGCAGTGTGCCAGTCATAGGGCCACCACTGCTTCACATGTTCCCTATCATGGTACCTGAAAATGCCCCTTTGGGGACCATCCCCTTGAATAATGCAGATTTTCTAGAGGTCTCTGTTAAAATATATGAGTTACTGTATAGAGAGAAATAAATTGGTCGGTTGCCTAGTGCTGGAGAGAAATGGAAATTGACTGCTAAGGGGTTTCCTTTTGGAGTGATGAAATTGTCCTAAAATTGATTGTGGAGGTGGTTGCACAACTTTGTGAATATGCTAAAATCCACAGAGTTGTATACTTTTCATAAGTGAATTGTATAGTATATGTGATGGTTAATATTGAGGGTCAACTTGATTGGATTGAAGGATGCAAAGTATTGATCCTGGGTGTGTCTGTGAGGGTGTTGCCAAAGGAGATTAACATTTGAGTCAGTGGGCTGGGAAAGGCAGACTCACTCTTAATCTGGGTGGGCACCATCTAATTAGCTGGCAGCATGGCTAGAATATAAATCAGGCAGAAAAATGTGAAAAGAGGAGACTGGTCTAGCCTACATCTTTCTCCCATGCTGGATGCTTCCTACCCTTGAACACTGGACTCCAAGTTCTTCAGTTTTGGAACTCAGACTGGCTCTCCTTGCTCCTTAGCCAAGCAGACAGCCTATTGTGGAAACTTGTGATCATGTGCGTTAATACTTAATGAATATATATATACACACACACACATATATATATATCCCCTATTAGTTCTGTCCCTCTAGAGAACCTTGACTAATACAGTATTTGAATTGTATCTCAATAAAATGGTTATAAAATATATTAATATAAATGTGGTTAAATTAGGGATACAGATTAATTTAAGAGATAACTAGGGAAACCTTGGAATACCACCTGGAAAGTAACAAAGAATGCTCTGACTGACACAGAGAGAGAAATATTGAAACAAGAGATACAGGGCAAGAAATGGAATTCATTCTTCATTTTTTAACTCTTCATAAACTCATTTCTATTCTTTCAAAACCAGTTGCCTTTGATCTCAATGTTATTAAGTCGTTCATCATTTGCTTATTTGCTTGGAAAAACAGCCAGGAAATGCTTGAATATAGTGAATAAAGAAAGCCAGGTCCCCTGAGATAAAATAATCATGGTGTTATTAATGAAGCATAGGGTTTGGCACTACCCCAGTGTTCTGGAAACTCTTTAAATTAGATCAGGCCACTCAGACTACTGTTGCTTTCTATAAAGAAGTACAGGACCTGAGGTCTGAGAAAATTAGACTTTTTTCGTTGAAATGGAGACTATGGTTTTGGAAGAGCTGGTGTTAAAACTACAGTTATCTTATAAGCCTTGTGGCCAAAGGCTTCAAAACCACAGAGTGAGAACCCTTGTCTTTCCACATGTGGCTTTCCATGAACCCACTGTAATTTTCAGAAGGTGGTATGGCACAATTGGGGGCATAAACTGCAAGGCTACTTCAATAAAATTGTTTTAAAAGCAGAAATGGCAGGCCTAGGACCTAGAACCCCTGTTCCTAAGTCTGGGATCATGCTAGTTGAACACACAAGTAGTATGGTTTCAAACATGGTAAAGAATTCTTCTGCCCCCTAGCCTGTGGCTTGAAATGTTTGGGGAGGAAAAAATAGCATACTTAGCTATTGTCCATATTTATATCTCATTATGAATTAAGACTCTAAGGAGCAGGTCATGATGGTTTGGCTAATTTTGGGGAAAAGGGCCCACCACTGGGGCAAGATGATGCCAACTAAGAGGTTGGGGGTTAACAAAACAAACTTCATTTTTCTCAGTTTTGCTCTGGACTTCCCCTGGCTGTGACCATGGCCAGCAATTCCTAGACTTGGAAATATAAATTGAGAGGGGGCTATCATTGCTATGCAGAATTATAATGTCTGCCTCTGAGTACCCTACTACACAGCACATTGCTTATAATTTGTCACTCCCTTAGGCCCTACTATTGCTGCAGAAACCCAGGACAAAGGAAAGACTATAGAAAGACAAAGAGGATAGGCATTCAATTATCAAATACGCATTTTACAGCAGAGCATTATCTCTATTGGATGCCAATTGGAGGTAGTCCAGCATTTAGCCAGTGACTGACCTGGGTGTAATAAAACCTCAATTGTCAAGAAAGCATTGTGGAAACTCCTCTGATTGAACTCATCTCACTCTTCAGAGGACAGTGGGTTATTTGCAAGGCATAATGATATCCTGCAACGCCCTTTTTCCTGCTAAGAAGAGATTTTATCATCTCTCTAGATTTCACACCAGGGTCAGTCTTCCTCGGCTCCATTTCCTTGTGTCTGCAGATCTCAAATAATCAGGGACCATCTTGTCAGGAAAAGGCCAGATGGGCAGGCAGGGAAGTGATTCAGCCCCTGAGGAAATAAAGTGTTCAGTCTGTCTCTGCTCCCCCATGGCACCAGAGAGTAAAGAACCAGACAGACAAAGATGCATGAGAGGTTACCTCCAACTTAGCTCAGACTGCAGAAACCTGGGCCAGATGAGAAATTTTGGAGTTTGGGGAGCAGGAAATTTACATTTTCAATATAGTGAGCTCACATGGTGAAATCTGATACTGCCCTCTGTGCTCTGCAAATGAACTCAGTCTTCTCCTTGAATTGAGGTGTTGGAGCCACAGAGCCTCACAATACTATTCTCATTCTCCATATCTTACTGGATTTTGGAGGCAAAGTGAAATACTGAAGACAAGTATGGATAGTGATACGTGGTCTAATTAAGTGCTCAAAATGAGGAGTGTTGTCACTGCCTTTATATTTTGATTACCTGATAGATATATTTCTCTGGAAGTTATGTGGTAATTTGATTTTAGACTAAGTCACTCCAGAGTCATCTTTTCATTGCCAGAGCCCAGCACAGTGCTTGATATGCAACATTCATTAAATGTTTCTTAAGGGCAGGCCTGACACCTGGCTTTGACCTCTCCTTGTTCCTTGAGAATATAAGCATTGAGGTCTTGGTGTCATGTCCTCATGAGGCAAGTGCCAAATTTTCCATGGCCTATCTCTATGTCTGCCCTTTGGATTGACCATGCCCTGAGAACCTGGGTAATGTCTAAATAAAGCAGAAAGGGAAGAAGGAAGCATTGTTTGCCAAGCAACCATGTTTTGATTATTCAGAGAGCTGATCCTGTGGTGGGCTCTGGTTGCCTTCCACTTCTTAGCCTTGACCATTAGCCCCATGACTTTAACCCTCAGCTATGTCTCTGGACTGATTACTTTTTACCGTGTTAATGGGTTTCCTGATTACTATCCCTGTTTTCTGACACATGATCTGAAATCAGTCTACGATGTCAGGGGAAGAAGCCTGGCTGTTACTGTTTAATTGCTTTAGTGGTGATGTCAGAGTACAGTCTGGGCTGAGGAATCCCCAACCAACTAGGAAAAGAGGTGTCGGAAAGCAAGGTCAGGTTATCAAGGCCAAGGTTAGACATACACAAATCAAGATCTGGGAGAAAAACAGAGACTGGCATTAAGTTTGAAGGCCTGGGCAAGGTTATAAGGATTTATATAATGACATTATGCTAATTATGTATTCAACCAGTGGTTTTCAACCAGGAACAGTTTTGTCCAACAGGGAACATTTAACAATGTCCAGAGACATTTTTATTGTCATGACTGTGAGTGTGCTACAGACACCTAGTGGGTAGAGGCCCAGGATGCTACTAAGCATTCTACAATGCACAGGACAGCCCCTCAACCCCACAGCAAAGAATGACCCAAAAATGTCAATAGTGCCAAGGCCGAGAAACCCAGTGTTAAACAAAGAAGCAAGATACAAATTATAGATCACAATTATATACAATGTAAAGATAAAAAGACTAAAAGAATACACACCACACTTATAATAGTAGATTTGTCCAGGTGGCAGGACTATGCATCTTTTTTTTCTTTTTTTCTTGTTTACAAATGTTCTAATGTAACTATATTGCCTTTAAAATTTTAAATTATTACCAGAGGCTGTTAAGGGTAGTGGGGGGCTGGGAGCAGGGGAAATGGGGATGGTTAATGGGTACAAAAAATAGAATAAATAAGAACTACTATTTGATACCACAATCCTCAATAATAACTTCATTGCACATTTTGAAATAACTTAAAGAGTGCAATTGGATTCTTTGTAACTCAAAGGATAAATGCTTGAGAGGATAGATACCCCATTCTTCAGGATGTGCTTTTTTTCACATTGCATGCTTGTATCAGAACATCTCATGTACCCCATAAATATATACACCTACTGTGTACCCACAAAGTTCTAAAAAAATTTTTAAAAATTGAAAAGCACCCACAAAAAATTTTAATATAATTTTAAATTAATTTTTAATTACATAAATAATAAGTGAACAGTTCTGCTTATAAAATATTACAGTATCACAAATAAGACTATGCCTGGCATGGTAGCTCATACCTGTAATCCCAGCATTTTGGGAGGTGGAGGCAGGCAGATCACTTGAGCTCAGCAGTTTAAGACCAGCCTGGGCAACATGCAAAACCCTGTCTCTCCAAAATAATAATAATAATAATATTAATAATAATAATACAAAAATTAGCTGAGCTTGGTAGTGTACACCTGCAGTCCCATCTACTTGGGAGGTGGGAGGTGGGAGGTTTGCTTCAGCCCAGGAGGTGAAGGCTGCAGTGAGCCTCACAGTGAGATCGCACCATGGCACTCCTGCCTGGGCAACAGAGTGAGACCCCGTCTCAAACAAAACAAAACAAAACACAGATAAATAATACTGAAGATGTCTTTGACCAACCCAGCTTCTCCCACCTCAGTCCACTTCCCAAGGGTAACCACTTTTGTGACTGTGGCCTTTCAGAGCTTATCTATGCATTTACACGTATATTATGTGCAGTCATACAAAATATAAACTATCTTATTCTTTTTAACAACTTGATAGTTATTCTGTAGTTCATCTGTTTTCCTACTGATGAAGATTTAGGTTGCTTCCAGTTTGAGGCTATCACAACAAACGCTATATTGTACACATTTCCTGGAATATGCTTGCAAAGGTGTTCTAAAGTGGGTATGGGAATTAAAAAATGCTGGTTTGTGGAACACACATATTTAAAATTTTATCAGCTACTATCAACTGACTTCCAAAACGGCCACCAATTTAATTTCCTGACATCTTCACCAATACCCAATACTTATCTTTGTTTTTCACATTTGCCAATCAGATAGTTAAGAAATAGTATCTTTTTTATATACTTTGCATTTACCCTGTTACTGATTAAGTTGTGCACCTTTTCATGTATTTGTTGAACCTGTCACATATTCTCTTGTGTGAACAGTGCTGTTTACCTCCTTTACTCACTTTTGTATTATAATGACTTTCCAATATTTTTAAGAACAAAACAGAAAAGGATCAGTTTTGCATAAAAACAAAGAAGTCAGCCTACCTAGTGTCTTGCTTTCCTCGCTAGGCAGATACTGAGTCCCACCCAGTCCAAAATGATCCTTACTTGCCATTACTAAGAACCTTAGAAAGCAGTTATTATTAGGAAACAAATTAGGCAGTCCTATTTCCACCACTGCACCATGTTTCTCTGGCCTGTGTGCCTCCTTTACCGTGCTTGCATCTTCATTCCCAGCAGCCAGCAGGTACTGCCAGTCAGATTCATTCCATTCAAATACAAACCTGATATGTAGTAAGGCATAAAGGGCCATGAAAGGCAGCGTGTGAACCTGATGGTATCTGCAGCCCATGCAAATGGCAATTAGTACCATTAAATTTCACTTAATCTTCATTAAGAACATCTGTTGTCTAGCTAATGCGAACACCAAAGATGAGATTGGGTAATTGTGACCACTGTAAATAGGTAGTTTTATCAGCTAGTTTTTCCCCACCTTGGGCATAAACTGAAAAAAGATGTGACAAGGAAAATGTATAATATGTGATATGCGGTGGCTAAAGAATAAAGCTAGATGGAAAGCTTCTTCAAGACCGTTCAGCATTATTTGAAACTAGGAGGTATGTACGACATGCCCCTTTGTGGTGAAGGAGATTATTAATTCAGTGGTGGTGAGTTGCAGGATCAGAAGAAGGGGTTCCAAAAACTCAAACAGAACAAGCCTTTGGCCAGATTGGGTATGGCTACATCAGACCATACCCAATCTGACATTTCTTATCCCCTCCAGCCTTGTTGGTTGCCCCCATCCCATATACCCTCTTGAACTGTTTTCTTGGGGCCTTGTTCTCTGCTGGAGGACTATGGATTTAAAACACTTTAAATTCCTGCTACCAACATGTTGTCTGTCTGCCTCCCTTCCCCCCAACAGATGGGGGGGCATCTTCTGCCTGATCACCCTCCCCGTTGGCTTGTGTTCTGTGGTGAAGCAGACAGTCAGAACTGTTCACACCAGTTACAGAAGAGGTGTCAGGGAAAGGGCAGTGCTTTCTGCCCCTTAGCCTGAGTTTAGGCAGGTTAGGCTCTTCATGCCCATTTACAAGGTGATGGTCTTTTCTAAGTGAGTGGAAGGTTAGGTGGGAGATAGATAGGTAGATAAATGGCCTATATCATATTCTTTTGTCATATACACCAAGTACCTCACCTTGTAGCCTTACCACAGTTGTAACTTTACATTTGTTTGGATGACTATTTGGTCAATATAAGTCTCCTCTACCAGCCTGTAAACAACATGAGAACAGGAGCCAAATCTTTTTTTTTTTTTTTTAACTTTTATTTTGTTCATCAGTGAATTCCCAGCACTTAGCACAGGTCTCTATCAGGTAAGTGCTAATAAATAGCATTTGTTGGCTAAATAAACAAACAGTAGTAGCTCTGATGTTCTTAGGATGGAGGAAAGCCAGATATTTCGGCAGGAGGATGGGGAAAGGCATTTGTGAGAGACAGGGAATCTCCCCATCTCTCTACTTTCACAGGAGAGAGATATCTCACCCTGCGACTCCACAGTCCACCTTTGCATAAGGCTGTCTCCAGCCCCAGGCATCCCCTGAATCTGTCAACAGTGCCTTCTAACCTAGGAAGGTTGGAAATGACTGAGGATGAAACCTGCCTTTGATAGTTTACTATTTTCCCATGATCTCAAAGCCACTGTCTTCTCCAAGACAGATGCTCATTAGCAGACACAGCGCCATCTCGTCCTTTGGAGACTAGGAAGAAAACTATGCCAATAAGTTGTGGAGTTAGGACGGTGGGGGAACTGAATGGCTTGAGGACTGCATTTTCATTAAATTTGAAACAAAGACACACTAGTATATTTCTTGTATCATAATTGCTCCAGTGATATATTGCCAATGTATCACTCTTGAAGACAACTGACATGCAAGGAGGAGAGGATGAAGAATGAAGGGTGTTGCAAAGATGCTGGAAATGGAAGAAAGTATTTTGAGGAAACTTTGACTCACGCTCTGATTCAAGAGCATTCTTATGAATTAAAGCAATGAATTTTTTTCTGCATCTTTTTTCATCCATCTCATTTCACCTCTTTTCAAACCTTGCTCTTTTTTCACAGTCTTTCTCTTGATCTCTTATCTGTTGTCCTGAATTCTTGAAAGGCCTTGTACCTCTGTCCATTGATAGCAAAAATAAGATTCCAACTGAATCCCCAGCCCCTCTCATATGACCCAGGATCCTGATGCAGAAATGAGGAGCAAGCTGAACCCACAAATGCTTTTACCACAGCAGCTTCACAGTTGTTACTAATTGGAATAGCCCTAATTCATGAAAACCAACCAAGAGTTTTCCAGTGAGACCATTGCTAATCCTGTAACTCAGGAGCTAGATAAAGCAGTTGGCTTGGGTATCATTAATTTCATTTTCATGCTTATATTTACCATTATTCATTGAGGGACAAGAACAAGTCTGCTATGATAAGGGTAAACCCTAGATTAGCATTGTGCATTGTAGCTGTAAATTTTACTGTAAATGAAATGTACAGATGATTTAAAGCCAGATATAGAAGAAACAAGAAGCTACAAATGAGCCTTTGATGGAAAATAACTTCATTATTTGTTTGTTGAGTATTTGGGATTGGTTTATTTTTCCCTTTTTACAGGGATATAGTTCCCAATAGGCCTAATATTCAAATAATGGTAACAGTTTAGGAGTTTAGGTGAAGTTAATAAAACCAAAAATCAAACTGTTCTGAAGTGAGAGTAAGTGAAGTCTGGCAATTCTCTTGTTTGAAGTATACAACTCTTTAGGGCCAAAGAATAAACTTTATGGGATCATCCAGTCTCATGTCCCATGCAAAACAAAAATTCCTCTTACTAGTGATTCTTTAAACTCTGAACATCTCCAGAGACAGAAAGCTCATTGTTCCTTATTATCTTTTTAAGTACACATAATATATTAGTTCATTATCACTTTTAGGTAATTAAAGCAATCCAAAAGTATGTAGAGAATATGTAAAAGTTCTCTCTTCTCTCTTTTCCCACTGCCTCTTTCTCTCATTGGAGGTGACCATTGTTAACTGTTTTATGCATATCCTTCTAGCACTTTTCTGTACATTGATATCAGTGGTTCTCAACCAAAGCTATTTTGCCCCTCAAGGGGACATTTGGCAATATATAGAGACACCTGTGGTAATTACAGTTTGGGGTGGGTCGCTACTGGCACCTAGTGGGTAGAAGCCAGGGAGGGATGCTGCTGAACATCTTAAAGTGATCTTCCAACAAAAAAGAATTATGCAGCCTCCAATGTCAGGAGCACCAAGGTTGAGAAACCTTTATTTACATATAAAGACAGAGAGATGTATAAATATATCTTTTCTACTTAAATACATAGAATCACATAATCTCTATTTTCCTATAATCTACTTTTGTACCATTTAGAGCTCTTTCTTTGTGGGTGAATATATTTTCACTGCATTCTTTTTAATTTTTAAATTAATTTTTAGTTTTTGTGAGTGCGTAGTAGATATATATTTATGGGGTACATGAAATGTTTTGATACAAGTATGCAATGTGTAATAATCACATCATGGAAAATGGGGTATCCATCCTCACAAGCATTTATCCTTTGTGTTACAAACAATCCAATTATACTTTTAGTTATTTTTAAATGTACGATTAAATTATTATTGACTATAGTCACCCTGTTGTACCATCAGATAGTAAGTCTGATTCGTTCTTTCTATTTTTTTGTACCCATTAACCATCCCCATCTCACCCCCACCCCCACTATCCTTCCCAGTCTCTGGTAACCATCCTTCTACTCTCTAGCTCCATGAGTTCAGCTGTTTTGATTTTTAGATTCCACAAATAAATGAGAAGATGCGATGTTTGTCTTTCTGTGCCTGGCTTATTTCACTTAACATAATGACCACCAATTCCATCCATGCTGTTGCAAATAACAGATTCTAATTATTTTTTATGACTGAATAGGACTTCATTGTAAAGAACCACATTTTCTTTATTCTTTCATCCATTGAGGGACAGTTAGGTTGCTTCTAAATCTTTGCTATTGTGAACAGTGCTGCAACCCCTGCATTCTTTTAATAGCTGTATAATATTCTATAGTATGGGTATATTGTAGTTTATTAAACAGTCCCCTATTGGGGCATATTTAGGTTGATTCCAATTTTTGCAATTACACACAATACTGCAATAGGCATCGTTGTACACATATTATCTATTAAATAGATTCCTAGAAGAAGTACTGGATCAAAGGGTATTTTCCATTTTAATAGATTCTGCCAAATTTCCATCCCAAAAGGCTTTATAAATGTATGCTTATATCCATAGTGTTTAAGAGTGCTGTTTTTCATACCTTCAACAACACTACTCATCAACCTTGTAAATTTGTGCTAATCTGGTGGGTAAACAATAATAAAATTGCTGCTTTCATTTGCATTGTCCTGATACTCTCAAAGTTGAGTGAGCATAATTTTCAGCATTTTCAAATTAATTAATTAATTAAGTAATTAACTGCCTTTTTTTGCCCATTTTTCTATTGGATTGTTTGTTCTTTTAAAAAATGTGTATGATGGATTTTAGAAGGTAATTCTTTGTTGAATGTGTTGCAAATATTCTTTCATCTTGTACCTTGTGTTTTTAATTTATTTACCATGTCTTTTTTGTATAAAAGTTTTAAATTTTGGCATAATCAAAAGTATTCCTTAATTTTATGGCTTCGGTTTTGGGTCTTGCTGAAGAATGCCTTTCTTACCCAAAGATGATAAAAAAAATTCATTATATTTTCTTCAAATACGCTTATTGTTTTTCCTTTTATGCTTATCTCTATTTTTGGTGTTTGGTGAGAATTGGGGGGTAATCTACCTTTTCTTCAAATAGATAGGCAATCTCTGAATCCAATTTATAAAATAATTGTTTCTCCACTGATGTCACCTCGATCACACAATAAACTTCCACGTGTACATTGTTCTGTTTCTGGACTCTCTATTCATCCATAATCTCTGTTCCATGGATTTATTTCTGCCTGCTCCTGGCCTAATACCATCTGTTTTAGATACTATAATCTATTTGTATAATTTACTGTTACGTCCTCACTTATGATTTTTTTCAAAATATTATTTAGTATTCTTGTGCATTTTCTCCTCCCTGTGAACTGCAGAATCTGATTGTCAATTTTCATAAAAGTTCTATAGAGATTTTGATTTAGACTGCTTTGAATTTTATATCAAAGTTTAAGGAGAACTGACGTGTTTAAAGTATTTTAAAAATTAAAATATCTTCTATTTTCTTCTGTAAAGATTATATAATTTTCACCAAATAGGTATAATAGATTTATTGTAGACTTATTCCTAGGTCTTTTATAATTTTGCTTGCTGTTGTAACTGTGATACTTTTTCATAGCTTTTATATAATTGAATATTGCTGGAGTACAGAAAAACGATTACTTTTTATGTTGCTCTTGCCTTGTTGAACTATCTTATTGTAGCAATTTTAAAGCTCATTTCTGGGATTTTGTGAGTGGATAATCACAGAGTATGAAGATGTGATAATTTTTTCTTCTGTTTTGGAAAATTTATCCCTAATGTTTTTTGTCCTTACAGCAAGTCATTTCTTCAAAGGCTACATGTTTAATGTTCCTTCTTGTTTTGACTCAAAATCTGTTCTGAAAATTTTCTGTCCCTAGTTCTAATTTTGTTTTCTAGAGTTAAACAGAATAAGGCAAATTCTTCTTCTACAGGATAACTCTTGAAATGTTTGAATATGGTTATCATGTCCTTCCTCACCTCTTCTGACTTCCAGGATAAGCAACTATATTACCTTAAGCATATGGTGTGACTTCCTAGATCCTTTTTTCGCGTTGGTCATCTTTCCCTATATAAACTTCATTTTGTCAAATGACACCATGTCATGAAACCATGTCATGAAACATGGTGTTCTGAGTGAGAGTTCAAATATTGTCTGACATTGCAGAGTACAGAGAAACTAATTCATTAATTTGCACACAATGCTTCTATCAATGGAGTCTAAGATTGCAATGTTAGAGCTAAATGATTTAAAATTGTTTGTTGCAATGGAATCTTTTTAGAAATGAAATCTTAGTCAGAACTCCAATTCTGGCCGGGCACGTTGACTCACACCTGTAATCCCAGCACTTTGCGAGGCCGAGGAGGGCGGACCACCTGAGGCCAGGAGTTCGAGACCAGCCTGGCCAACATGATGAAACCCCATGTCTACTAAAAATACAAAAAATAGCCAGGTGTGATGGCACATGCCTGTAGTCCCAGCTACTTGGGAGACTGAGGCAGAAGAATCCCTTGAACCCTGGAGGCAGAAGTTGCAGTGAGCCGAGATTGCGTTATTGCACTCCAGCCTGGCTGACAGAGTGAGATTCCGTCTGCAAAAATAAAAAATAAAAAAATAAAAAGAACTCCAATTCCTTTTTTTTTTTCTTTTTCTTTTTCTTTTTCTTTTTTTTTTTTTTTGAGACATGCCTTGCTGTGATGCCCAGGCTGGAGTGTGGTGGTACAATCATGGCTCACTGCAGCCTCAACACCCTGGGCTTAAGGGATCCTCCCACCTCAGCCACCTGAGTAACTGGGACTAGAAGCAGGCACCATCACGCTCACGTAATTTTTTATTTTTTATTTTCTTTAGAGACAAAGTCTCACTATGTTGCCCAGGCTGGTCTCAAACTCCTGAGCTCAAGTGATTCCCTCAACCTTGGCCTCCCAAAGTGCTAGGATTACAGGTGTGAGCCCCTGTGCTGGGACAGAACTCCAATTCTTAAAACAGTTAAAAGTAGAATTCCTCTCATTGAAACAAAGAGAGTGAGAGGCTACAGACCCTTCATCATTTCAACTTCTTTCTTCTCCCCAAAGGTAGCCCAAGAGGAATCCTAAGGAACCAAAGAACATAGTTTGAAACCACAAATTGAGTCCAACTTCTTCAGGGGACTGTGTGGTCCTGAGAGTAAAAATGACTTACCAAGATTACATAGTTACTTAGTGGACTAGATGGACCTAAACTTGGGTTTCCTATTTCCCATTTCAGAGATCTTTTCACTATGTCATGCTATTTCTCTCTATTAACCACTGCACCCACCTTGATGATTCATAATAACCTTGAGCTCACCTAAAATCCTAGAACTACTAGTACTATTTTTGTTCTACCATATATCGTTTAATATTAAAAATCTAAATGTGAAAACTTATAATTATTAAATGTATTACATGTAATCTCTCCCAGAACCCAAAGGGGCATTAAAAATCTTTTGCTTTGGCTCCAAAATTCTGGTTTTTTAAAACTTTCTTCTGTTACCAACTTTTTATGTATTTATATTTTGTAGAAACAGGAATCTTGTTATATTGCCCAGGCTGGTCTCGAACTCCTGGCCTTAAGTAATCCTCTCATCTCAGTCTCGCAAAATTTAGAAATTTTCTAAATCTTGATTCTGTCATTCAACATCAATCTTTTGATTGATTTTTATTCTTTTGGCCGGACTGTTCAATTAAAGTTTTAATTCTTTGTTATAATTTTCACATTTAACTGCCAGTTTAATTTGCCAACAATTGTATAATCGACTCCTCACTTCAAAAACATCAGACTCATATTTTATGGCATTTTTCCTTCTTTACTTGGAGAACTCCTATTCAACTATTGAAACCTATTTCAAATGTCACTTCCTCTGTGAAGTGCTCCTAAGCTCTTACTCCCCGTCCTTAGAACAAAACCGATAGGTCCCATTTCTGTAATATAACAAAGTTATAATACCTAAATACTTTCTGTACTATGTTGTACATTCCCTAAGGGTCTTATGTATTCTCTGCATCCCCAGACCCTGAGCCTGGGACAGCAGGTTGGTCTGCTGTGACTGCTTACTGAGAAGGAATGTGAGGTTGAATAAGAACTCAATGGCAAGAGTGCTGTGAGGGGTTAATGATTTCTGCCATGGACTCTGGAAGGAGATGTTTTGCCAGTCCTAACCCAGGCCATGCCCACTCCTAGATGTCTAGTAAAGTTATCAAAAGAAAAGTTGGCAGGGCATGCCTTCCATAAACCCTTGTTTGTATATACTGATTATAATTTCTCTTGAGTCCTCAAAAAATATATTCTAATAATCCCTTTTAAAATTTTTATCTGGGTATCGGCATCAAGTTAACTATTGGTTTATATTTCCTGAGATAGACTTCTTCCCCTTTGCAAAAATTAGGACAACATTTCCTTGTCTTTAGCCTTCTGGCACCTCTTCCATTTTCCAAGAACTTTCCAGGTGGTGGTGACTCATTTGGAGAAAATGGCCTCTTTCACTCGGACCTTTCAACAGTATTGTTTGTAATGGTCAGGGGCCATGACTAGGAGATCTGTTTCTTGGAAAAAGTGTATTTGAATTGGGCAAATCAGAGGCTGAAGTCAGGATGGCCAATAAATGTGTTATTGACAGAAGCCTGGCCTAGAAAGTGAGCCAAGTCAAGGAAGGCAGTTTTCTCTGAACCATGGCCCAAAAAGCATTTTGGATGGCCCTCCCTTGTCTCTCTTCCTTTCCCCTTCTCTTGGCTCTATGTTCTTCTCTTTGCTGTACTTCATCTCCTCTGAGCTGAATTTGGATGGCTAAAGTGTAGCCTCAGTACAAAAATGACTAGAAGAATGCACATCTGTCCTTGAATTTCTGATTAGGGCATAGGTCAGTGACTGTTAGTGACAGAGATGATAAGCAAAACAGGAAATAATATCAAGAAATTAAAGATATTAATGAACTTTTACCCATTAAAGATAAATGTTATTTTTAATTAAGAAATTAAAGATATTAGATTAATAATAGATGTATTCAGGCTTTATATGTTTGAAAAAGAGAGGATATCAGCTATGTAGACACACACAAAATACCATAAAATGATGATTCATTGGAATTTAAAAAACAATAGATTTTTTTTGTGGACTTACCAGTGCCCAGTCCTGTGCTAGACTCTGAGTGGATACAAAGACATGATCCTAAATATGTAGCAATAATTTAAAAATATTTTTCTACCTTAATAAGAGAATGACAAACAGGGGTTCAATTAAAAAAAAAACTTTTTCTTTAACAAGATTCAGAACCAAAATATGTGAATTTTTTAGAAGGTGAGCCTCCAATTACTAGAAAATGAAATTCATCCAAAGTCTTTCAACTATGTGTAGGTTAAACAACCCTTGATCTACTATAAATGTAAAGAAAATGAGACTGAAAAGGCTGCAGCTTGTCTCTTCACTTAGTGCTGTGGGTTGCTTTGTAGAGGTTGCGACAGGCCTGGTCCTCATTGGGATTAGGAAATCTCATCATGCAAGTTCCATCCAGCTAAGGTTCCTGTCCCTCCGGCGTGAATCCTACCACCTACTTCAGTAAGAGGTACAGCGAGAAGGGGGCTTTGGCCCTCCAACAGATTGTCCTGCTGCTATAAACCATTGAAAGCTAGAATTCTGATCCCAGCAGCCTATGCAAGAGGTGAATTTAAACAGGGGCTGCTTTGCTTGACGTGGAAAGATTTGAGTTGAGCTCGTTCCAGGCAATCACACTGGCTGCCATTTTATACCGTCTATTTCTGTCTCCCTGTACACATCCCTCAATTTGCATTCCTGCTGAAACTTGCCACTGGTCTTGCCTTTCTGTGTGGGAGGTGGGATGGATTTGGAGGGTAAAAAGAAAGGCCTTTTTGTGAGGGAGGAGAATACAGGACTTTCACTAGCTGTTCCTCCTAGATGTCTTCAGAGAAACATTTTGTCTCTTGGTCTCTTTGAGAGTTGTTACAGAGACTCTCTTTTACACAGCCATCAGCCTTATTTCTTTATTTCTTTTACTTTTGACTGAGCTTGAACAAACTTAGCTCATTTTTTAAAGGGTAATTGGCATAATGGGAAGATGAACTATAGGGAAATAGAGACAGAATTCTAAAGATGGTTTACATACAGAGGGTGATTTGAAAGGACAATCAAAGGCCCTCAATATATTTCACCAGATTTTAAGGGATATGAGAATGTCAGCTATTAGAGATTTATTCCTTCAGATTAAGTTATGGCCCTTTCTAGGTAGCCAAATCTTACCCAGGGTTGGGGGAATGCCTAGAGAGAACCATAACTGAACATTCTAGCATGAATTAGCTTATCAAAAATTTGCAGTTGACTCATCCTTTCCCAGTAACCAGTTATTGTTCATTGCCAATATATTGGACTTGGATCTTTTTCTCCATTCTTAAGGGAAATGAACTTCATTGTGTAAGTACACAATCTTTAACAGGCTCAAAAAGTAACTGGTATGAGTCAAAACTTGGAATAGCCAAGCAGTTTCGATGATTGTATAAACAAGGTCCAAAAGTCAAATTTTTTAGACTATTAAATGTAGGTCAGATGCAAGAAGAGAATTAAATTGTAACAGAAGTGACTAAAATGAGAAACTTCCACCAGACTTGAGGACTCCTTGAGGACAGGAGGCATGCCATGTTCTTCTCTGGGCCCTTAACAGTTACCATGGTGGCTGAATTATCGTGAGCACTCAATGAATGTTACTCAGTAAGTGAATGAATTAAGACAACTTTCTTGAATCAAAGACCAATTCTAGAGTGTATTAATAATGTTGGGGAGTCCTTTATCATATAGATTTTGTAAAATCATAATAAAAAGGATAGTTACTACTATGCCAGGAATGTGGAAAGTGCTTCATAGGGACAGAGAAAAAGACAGGAGATTTCTCTCTTTTTTTCTTTTTGCCAAAACAGGATACACTTTGCCAGCCTTTCTTGTTCTCATCTTATCCAACTTCATTTTCCCTCAGGTCACACATCTTTTGGTGATGTGTAATTATAATCTGTATTCATATAGCACTAATGATTTTCAAAGCATTTTATATGCACTATTTCTTTTTGTTCTATAATTTTAAAAAATTATGAAGCACTCAAAGTAGTATTCACTCCGCTTGCAGTGAGCTGAGATCCGACCACTGCACTCCAGCCTGGGCGGCAGAGCGAAACTCCGTCTCAAAAAAAAAAAAAAAAAAAAAGTAGTATTCACTCCATTTTTCAGGTCAAGAACCTGAGGCACACACTGTTTAAGTCTATGATCACACAGCATTGTGTGACTGAACAAGGACTAGAAGCCAATCCCTTTCCATAATACTACCTGACTCTCAAAATTCAGGGATGGAGATTTGTTTGAAAAACATCAGTTGGTTCTACTGTCTTCATGGTCATACCTTTTGTTGTTGTTCCAAATTCCTCCTTTATAGTCCTTTCTAGGCATATGAAGCTGACACTTGAGAAATGGCCAAAGCAGACATTATCTTAACTTTGGGGTTTCAATTTTCTCTCTCTTTTTCTTCTTCAATACAGAATTGATGCTTAATTGGCTCTAAAACACCATTGTATAGAACATCTTTCTACCTCTGCTTAAGCCAGTTGACACAATAGTCTTCTGAAATTTGTTACCCAGAATGCAATGCATCTTCTCTCTCTCTCTCTCTCTCTCTCTCTCTCTCTCTCTCTCCCCCTGTCTGTCTGCCTCAGCTTTCACTGACAGTCACAGGAGGAGCAACTGTTGCGCTAGCTGATAGTTCACTGAGGTGTTTCTTCCCTGGGACTGGCACCTTTCACACAGAGATTCAAAAGGCGGCAGGTCTAGTGTAATTGCCAGCCCAAACCCTATTTGGTGTTCCCGAATGAAATGAGTAGAGCAGTGTTGTACTGAAACCATAGATGAAGTTGGCTCTCAGAGCCTGGGAAGGATGCCAGGACTAGAAGAGCTTGCAAAAACCAGAGGTCTAGGCAGGCTGAGTCATTAATCATACAACAGTTAGCAACTAGGAAATAAGCTTCTATTAGGGTTAAAGCAAGGCCAAGGGTCAAAAACTAAATAGCAATGAACAATAGTAACAGCAACAACACACTGGAAAATGAGATAAATTCTGCCTTAGCCCAGAAGCCTGTTGAGATGGAGCTGGTTCTTGGAGTAGTCAGCCTGGGATTCATAGGTGGAAGCAAGAAAGCCATCGTCAGAGATGGGGAGTGAAGAGTATAATGGCCAGGGCTAAGGTAAATATCTTGACAGTCATCAAATGCCCTATACAGGGCTTCTCAACCCTGGCACTATTGACATTTTGGCTCAGATAATTCTTTGTTGTAGGGAGCTGTCCTGTGCATTGTAGGACATTTAGCAG
Organism: Colobus angolensis palliatus; assembly: GCF_000951035.1. NCBI lineage: Eukaryota > Metazoa > Chordata > Mammalia > Primates > Cercopithecidae > Colobus > Colobus angolensis. Next base: position 3,006,274 of record NW_012116533.1, on the reverse strand, counting down.
CATTCCAGGCCTCTATGTCTTAGATGTCGTGGCACCCCTCCTCCGAGTTGTTACAACCAAAAATGTCTCCAGATATTGTCCAATGCTTTCTGGGAGGAGGATATTGGAGGGAGGCAAATCATCCCTGGTTAATAACCGTTGCAGGCCAGGCACAGTGGCTCACTCCTGTAATCTCCACACTTTGGGAAGCCGAAGCAGGAGGATTGCATGAACCCAGGAGTTCTAGACCAGCCTGGGCAACATGGCAGAACCTCATCATTACGAAAAATACAAACATTAGCCTGGCCTGGTGGCTTGCGCCTGTATTTCCAGCTACACAGGAGGCTGAAGTAGGGAGGATGGCTTGAGCCCAGGAGGCAGAGGTTGCAGTGAGATATGATCGCACCAGGGCACTCCAGTCTGAGTGACAGAAGCTGTGAATTCTGAAAGCTTATTGGCCTTGAGCCTTCTGTATTTACTAAATTATCTCCCAACCAGGGAGACTAAGGTAGCAGCTACAGGCATCTGCAATCTCATACTTCCTAAATGTTTTTTCATATCTAGTGCCTGGCTCATCACTTCCATCAGACTGTTGCAAATCCTAATAACACTGAACATTTAGCGTTTTCCCCAAATTCCACTTAATTGCAAATTCAGTGGTGGATCTGCTCATGGTTTTCATTTCTGAGCACCTAATAGATGGTTTACATGCTAACTGGAACAAATGTGTAAATATTTTTTACTTTTTGCAGTTGAATTCTAAAAGACATATTATTTCTGTTTTCTTATTGTTTACCTTGAGCTTGTCATTTCTTCATTTTCATTTATTTCCCTACTTCCATTCAATCATATCTGTTACACTGGAAGTATATAGTTGATAAGGTGGAACACCCAGAGGCCAGAAGAGAGAAGAGGGAGACAGGATAGGGAATCTTGACTAAAGTCATTTGGCAAAAACTGGGTCTAAGAACCTCTGCTCTGGAAAGTGGTGAGTGCAAAGAACACTGTATCCTCTTACCTGTCTTCCAACTCAGCTTGTTCCCTCATGGTTTGGCTGTGTCCTCACCCAAATCCCATCTTGAATGGTAGCTCCCATAATTCCCACGTGTGGTGGAAGGGACTCAGTGGCAGAAAATTGAATCATGGGGACGGTTTCCCCCATACTGTTCTCATGGTAGTGAATAAGTCTCACAAGATCTGATGGTTTTATAAGGGGGAAACCCCTTTCACTTGGTTCTCATTCCCTCTTCCCTCCCACCACATAGCTAAGATGTGACTTGCCCCTCCTTGCCTTCTGCTATGATTGTGAGGTCTCCCCAGTCATGTGAAACTGTGAGTCAGTTAAACCTCTTTCTTTTATAATTACCCAGTCTCTAGTATGTCTTTATTAGTAGTGTGAGAATGGACTACTATACTGACCCTTTCCTAAAAATGAGAGGAAGAAGTGTATATACTTTTCCCCCTTATCGTTGCTCTTGTGGTGGAATTGACTGTGTGTCAGAAGAAGTAGGAGATCACTGAAGAACTATCAGAATAGCTCTGTGGACTAAGACAGGGTACAGAAGAGATAACATGATATAGTGGAAATGGTCCTAGACCAGGAGCTCAAACCCAAGTTCTAGTCCATGTTCTTTATTTGTAGACATTTGGTCTTTGCAAATCACCTAAATTTGGCTGACCCTCAGTTTTGTTATCCATACAAAATACTACCTGTTTGCTTATATGGTAACTATATGTTTCAGAGGAGACAATGGGGTAACTGAAGCACAAAATGCGTAAAGGCTTTTACAAATGCAAAATGGTATTATTATTATTGCTTAATCACTATTCACACATCTCTTATATTCTAGGCTATAAGAACAGCTCCTTCCTTTTGCCTACGGTGGCAGAGCTACTCTCCAGGACTTCCCCTCCAGATCTCCTTTCTACTCTCTATTCCACCCTGCTCTGTGTCCTGGGAAGCTGACTCTTATCAACAGGCTCCCTTGTTTTTTTTGGATTCCAGTTGTATTTAGCCAATGGGGAACACTAACAAGGAGAAATATGAGATTAGGCTATCTATTTCCAGGCACCTTGCCTGAGAGGTTGCTGGGCATCCCTTGACTGAAGGTCATAGCTCTTATCAGGGTGTTCTCTATATATAATTGTCATTCTCTCTCCTTCCTTCTGAGTTCTGGTTCCTGACATCTCCCCTGTCTCCTTCAGGCCTAAGAGTGGTAATGAACTTCATTATTACTATTCCCAAAATTCTACAGTGCCCACTGTGGTTCTTCTATACCCTGCCCATACTTTTGTAATCAATCCCCTTTAGTAAACTCCACTCAATTTATCCACTCCAGGAGTGTCAGGTGTTTCCTACTGGTACCCTGACTGATGGTTGATGTACCCATGAGAACCCGTTCTTTCTTCTCTCCTAACCTCCTTCTTGAGTAGCAAAATATACACTTACAGAGTAGGGGATATTATGTAAGGAAATGCAATATGTTTATGGTCATTAGTATTCTGTCCAGCCATGTTGAGGTTAGCTCCTAAGTAACAATTTCAGAATATCTGTAATCAAGCTGTATGTCCCTTACCAACTGGGCAGTCATGTTTTTTTTTCCTATCCTCAACCAACCACTAAGGAACATTTAGAGGTCATGACTCTCATGCCTACACTCTTCTGAAAAGTTAGCATCCTTCCTAAATTCTAGCAACCTGGGAGGCAATGGGTCCGATGCACACTCTAGTTTTTGGTTTGCTGTAAATCAGTTCGCACTCCTTTGCTTCCCTTGGACTCAGTTTGCAGAGAATGAGCTTACATCCTTTTGCTTCCTTTGGACTGGAGTCTCAGGAAGCCTGGGAAGGGGGGTACAGTTAAGCCTCTGGGATTCCACGACAGCTGCCAGCATTCTGGCCCGGGTGTCACTGCTCATTAACTGTGTCCAACCTGGAATGTTTCATAGACTATCAGGGCTAGAAGAGACCTCAGAAATCAACTAGTCTAGAGACTCTTAATTTGGGATCTATAGACAAGCTTCAAAGAAATCCTTAACCCCACTAAACTATATGGAAAACTAGCTATCTATGGGCATATATGCATTTTTTCTAGGGAGAAGACCGACAGCTTTCATCAAATTCTTGAAAGGGCTTGTGACACAAAAAAGACATAGACCTCAAAAGGCTCTAGACCAGCACCTTCTCCTTATAGCGGAATAAACAGACCCAGAGAGAAAGTGAGCAAGTGTCAAGTTGTAACCTAGAATGCAGGTAGACAATAACTTTCTTTCTTTTTTTTTTTTTTAACAAACCTTTCCTTCCCCTACGGGGTTCAAAAGCCATATCCCTCCCATGCTTTGTGTGTAGCAGACACCAGGAAACTGTTAAATGCAACAGATAACTGTAATGGGCCCTACAAGCACACTCTCTTATTTTAATTGACCTTACTAAATAGAACCTAGAGTTGTGTGGGGCCCAGAGCCAACCTTAGAGCTTAATGGTGCCAAGGGATCAAGCAGGGTTTTTCCACCCCAGTTCTTTCTGATGAATGGAGTTCTGTCTCGCCTCTGTTTCTCTGAGCCAACTTGTCCCCAGGGCCTTGTGGAAGGGCAGGTGTCAGTCCTGGGCATGTACTCAACAGCCCAACTCCAGCGCCTCTGCAGCTGTTCTCATCCTTGAGAGGCCCCCAGTGAGAGCTGACACAGATTCTTGGAAAAATGGCAAAGGAAAAATAATGAAAAAACACCCTTGAGCATTGAGGGGCTGCCAGCCTTCCAATCAGGCTGGTATTGCCTACCTCAGGTTATTAAATCACCACCAGCTCCAGGTAAAATAGGGTAGAAAGCCTTATTCCTTCCCATCTCCCCTCTGTGCCCCTCTTTCCCATACCACTGATATTTTCATGCTACTCAGATTCTCCTGCTGTTTTTCCTTACCTGAGTCTCCCCTGTCTAGGAAATGCCTTTGCAGTATAACTTAGGTACCTAGTGTGTCAGAATAAATTAGACAATCTTGAGTTCTAGTATCAGCTCTGTCACTAACCAGCAACGTGACCTTGTACAGGTCACTGAACCTTCATGGACCTTGACATTTCATTTATTAAAAATTGGGCCAATCAACCAAATAAGGTAATGAAGATAAGGGCACCTGACACATGTAAAACAGCAAAAACTATGTAGGATCATTATGGCCCTTCACCATTCAAAGATAAATTATTTTAAAGGTTGAAAACAATAAATTTGAGGACCATTATCTCAGCTGAGATCTGACAGCCCAGATTTAGTATAACTGGGTTGCCTGGGGGAAATTCTAGAATGGGGAGAAGAGAGTCACCATTGGCTGTGGGGCTAAGAAGACCAGTGGAAAAAATGACTTGACAGAACACGATCTATTTGAAGAGTTTCTCATGGTACTTATAGCCAAAAGACCAATGTAAAGAGCTTCTGAGGACCAGTCACTCTTCACCAGGCAAGAGTGGAGAGCAATTCAGTCAGATCTAGTGGCTGGAGGATCAGACGGAAGTCAGTCTCAATATGACTTGCTATAGGAATAGGTAAACTGGCTGCACAGGGGCTGGGAATTTCCAGAAAATGGTACAGGTAGTAGGAAAAGAATATCAACTTTTCCCCCACAATCAGTTAGTCAACACTGTTTCTTAAGGCCCTGGGATGGGTCGTATTCTGTAACTAAGCCCCACAAGGCAAGCCAAAGGAAATCAGTGTCTTCAAGAAATGGATGCTTTGATAGGTGAAAGAGGGAGAAAGGACAAAACTCATCATAGAATGATCCAGGCACTCAAAGAAATGGTCTTTAGTTGCGAAGGGGGTTGACATTGTATTGTTTTTAGGGAAACAATCAGAAAACAAAAAGATCCAGAATTAAGTAAACAAGTCAATTTCATCTCTTATGACTTACTCTTCCACAAGATGCAGAGGACAGTGATCACTAGTAGTCCAGAGATAGCCTTATTATATTGCAATATCCTTAATTATGAAACTAAGATTTAATTATGGGTTTTAGATTCTTCTTACTCTTGCTTGTTACTACTGCTAATAATAATTTTTAAATATGTGTGGGTTTTTTTTTTTGTACTTTAACTTAGTAGGGATAGAATGGTGAACAAACAGATGAGGTCTCCGCTCTTGTGGAGCCTAGATTCTTATGGTGGTGGTGGTTCTACTTTATATTGGGCAATAGGTAAGACATCTCCACATAGGTGAAATTTGACTTCTGTTACAGTAATATTTCAGAATAAGTATTCTAAAAGGCCTTTTGGCTACAATATAACTAAATTCTGAATAAATCTTAATAACCTTTTTTACATTTCTTTTTTAACAGTTTTATTGTCATATTATTCACATAGTGTATAATTCACCCATTTAAAGTGTATAATTCAATGGTTTTGGTATATTATATTCTTAATGTTTTTAATTTGGTCAAATATGTATAACATAAATTTTGCAATTTTAATGTGTAAAATTAATTTTAATAATTTTATGTGTACAATTCAGTGGCTTTAGTTACATTCACAATATTGTTTGATCAGTATCTAGTTCTAGAACTTTTTAAACCTTTAACACGACAACCGTTACCGTTAAGCAATGACTTCTTATTCCTTCCTCCCACTAGCTACTGGCAGCTTCTAATCTACTTTTTGACCCTATGAATTTGTCTCTTCTAGATATTTCATGCAAGTGGCATCACACAGTCTTTGTCCTTTTGTGACTCATTATTTCACTTAATATAATGTTTTCAAAGTCCATGTTGTAGCATGTATCAGAACTGCATTCTTTTTTGTAGCTTAATAATATTCCATTCTATGGATGTACTGCATTTTGCTTATCCATTTCATCTGTTGTCTCTTCTAGCTCTGACAGTCTAAGAAACATTCAAGATTGGACACAAAAGCCAAAATTGACAAATGGGTTCTAATTAAACTAAAGAGCTTCTGCACAGCAGAAGAAGCTATCATCAGAGTGAACAGGCAACCTACAGAATGGGAGAAAAATTTTGCAGTGTACCCATCTGACAAAGGTCTAATATCCAGAATTTACAAGGAACTTAAACAAATTTACAAGAAAAAAACAACCCCATGAAAAAATGGGCATGGAATATGAACAGACTTGTCAAAATAAGACATTATGTGGCCAGCAAACATACGAAAAAAAGCTCAGCATCACTGATCATTAGAGTAATGCAAATTAAAACCACAATGAGATACTATCTCACACCAGTCAGAATGGTGATTATTAAAACGTCAAGAAACAATAGATGCTGGCGAGGCTGTAGAGAAATAGGAACGCTCTTACACTGTTAGTGGGAATGTAAATTAGTTCAACCTTTGTGGAAGACAGCATGGAGATTCCTCGGGGATCTAGAACTAGAAATACCATTTGACCCAGCAATCCCATTACTGGGTATATACCCAAAGGATTGTAAATCATGCTGCCATAAAGACACATGACTGGCATGAGATAGTATCTCATTGTGGTTTTGATTTGTATTTCTCTAATGATCAGTGATGTTGAGCTTTTTTCCCTATGTTTGTTGGCCATGTAAATGTCTTATTTTGAGAAGTCTGTTCATATCCTTTGCCCACTTTTTCATGTTTTTTTTTTCTTGTAAATTTTGTTTCAGTTCCTTGTAAATTCTGGATATTAGACCTTTGTCAGATGGGTACACTGCAAAAATTTTCTCCGATTCTGTAGGTTGCCTGTTCACTCTGATAATAGCTTCTTTTGCTGTGCAGAAACTCTTTAGTTTAATTAGAACCTATTTGTCATTTTTGGCTTTTGTTGCAATTGCTTTTGGTGTTTTTGTCATGAAGTCTTTGTCCGTGCCTATGTCTTGAATGGTATTGCCTAGGTTTTCTTCTAGGGTTCTTATGGTTTCGGGTTTTACATTTAAGTTTTTAATCCATATTGAGTTAATTTTTGTGTAAGATGTAAGGAAGGGGTCTGGTTTTCACTAGCATATGGCTAGTCAGTTTTTCCCAGCACCATTTATTGAACAGGAGTTGCTTTCCCCATTGCTTGTTTTTGTCAGGTTTGTCGAAGATCAGATGGTTGTAGATGTATGGAGTTATTTCTGAGGTTGCTGTTTTGTTCCATCAGTCTATGTGACTGTTTTGGTACGAGTAACATGCTGTTTCTGTTACTGTAGCCTTTTAATATAGTTCAAAGTCAGGTAGCATGATGCCTCCAGCTTTGTTCTTTTTGCTTAAGATTGTCTTGGCTATATGGGGTCTTCTTTGATTCCATATGAAATTTAAAGTGTTTTTTTTTCCTAATTCTGCGAAGAAAGTCAATGGTAGTTTGATGGGAATTGCATTGAATATATAAATTACTTTGGACAGTATGGCCATTTTCACGATATTGATTTTTCCTATCCATGAGGATGAAATGTTTTTCCATTTGTTTGTGTCCTCTCTTATTTCCTTGAGCAGTGGTTTGTAGTTCTCCTTGAAGAGGTCCTTCATATCCCTTGTTAGCTATATTCCTAGGTATTTTATTCTTTTTTGGTAGTCATTGTCCATGGGAATTCATTCATGATTTTGTTCTCTGCTTGTCTATTGTTGGTATAAAGGAATGCTTGTGATTTTTGCACATTGATTTTGTATCCTGAGATTTTGCTGAAATTGCTTGTTAGTTTAAGGAGTTTTGGGGCTGAGATGATGGGGTTTTCTAAATTTAAAATCATGTCGTCTGCAAACAGATACAATTTTACTTCCTCTCTTCCTACTTCAATATCCTTTATTTATTTCTCTTACCTGATTGCCCTGGCCAGAACTTCTAATACTATGATGAATAGGAGTGGTAAGAGAGGGCATCCTTGTGTTGTACCAGTTTTCAAAAGAAATGCTTCCAGCTTTTGCCCATTCAGTATGATATTGGCTGTGGGTCTTTATAAATAACTCTTACTATTTTGAGATATGTTCCATCAACACGTAGTTTATCGGGAGATTTTAACATGAAGGAATGTTGAATTTTATCAAAGCCTTTTCTGCATCTTTTGAGATAATCATGTGGTTTTTGTCTTTGGTTCTGCTTATGTGATGGATGATGTTTATTGATTTGTGTATGTTGAACCAGCCTTGCATCCCAGGATGAAGCCAACTTGTTCGTGATGGATAAGTTTTTTGATGTGCTGCTTGATTCGGTTCGCCAGTATTTTTTTTAGGATTTTTGCGAAAATATTCATCATGGATATTTGTTTTTTTTTTTTTTTTTTTTTTTCCCCCGGATTGGTAGGCTATTAATTACTGACTCAATTTCATAATTTGTTATTGGTCTATTTGGGGATTCAATTTCTTCCTGGTTTAGTGTGTCCAAGAATTTATCCATTTCTTCTAGATTTTCTAGTTTACTTGCGTAGAGCTGTGTATAGTATTCTCTGATGGTAGTTTGTATTTCTGTGAGGTCAGAGGTGATATCCCCTTTACCATTTTTACCATTTTTATTGTGTCTATTTGTTTCTTCTCCCTTTTCTTTTTTATTAGGCTAGCTAGCGGTCTATTTATTTTGTTAATTTTTTAAAAACCCAGCTCCTGGATTCATTGATTTTTTAGGGGGAGGGGGTTTGTGTGCTTATCTCCTTCAGTTCTATTCTGATCTTAGTTATTTCTTGTCTTTTGCTAGCTTTTGGATTAGTTTGCTCTTGTCTCTCTAGCTCTTTTAATTGTGATGTTAGGTTGTCAATTTGATATCTTTCTAGGTTTCTGATGTGGGTATTTAGTGCTATAAATTTCCCTCTTAACACTGCTTTAGCTGTGTCCCAGGGATTCTGGTACATTGTCTCTTCATTCTCTTTGATTTCAAAGAACTTCTTGATTTCTGCCTTAGTTTCATTATTTAACCAGGAGCCATTCAGGAGCAGTTTGTTCAATTTCCATGTAATTGTGTGTTTTTGAGTGAGTTTCTTAATCCTGAGTTCTAATTTGATTGCACTGTGGTCTGAGAGACTGTTAGGATTTCAGTTCTTTTGCATTTGCTTAGGAGTGTTTTACTTCCAATTATGTGGTTGATTTTAGAATAAGTGCCATGTGGTGCTGAGAAGAATGTATATTCTCTTGATTTGGGGTGGAGAGTTCTATAGATGTCTTTTAGATCCACTTGATCCAGAGCTGAGTTCAAGTCTGGAATATCGTTTTTAATTTTCTGTCTTGTTGATATGTCTAATATTAACAGTGGGGTGTTAAAGTCTCCCATTATTATTGTGTGGGAGTCTAAGTCTCTTTGTAGGCCTCTAATAACTTGTTTTTTTAATGTGGATTCTCCTGTATTGGGTATATATATATATACATATATATATGCTCTTCTTGTTGAATTGTTCCCTTTACGATTATGTAATGTCCTTCTTTGTCTTTTTTTGATCTTTGTTGGTTTAAAGTCTGTTTTGTCAGAGACTGGGTTTGCAACCCCTGCCTTTTTTTCTTTTTTCTTTCCATTTGCTTGGTAAATTTTCCTCCATCCCTTTATTTTGAGCCTGTATGTGTCTTTGTACGTGAGATGCATCTCCTGAATATAGCACACCAATGGGTCTTGACTCTATCCAATTTTCCAGTCTGTGTCTTTTAACTGAGATATTTAGTCCATTTAAATGTAAGGTTAGTATCGATATCTGTTAATCTGGTCCTGTCATAATGATGCTATCTGGTTATTTTGCACACTATTTGATGCCGTTTCTTCATAGTGTCATTGGTTTTTATATTTTGGTGTGTTTTTGCGGTGACTGGTACCAGTTTTTCCTTTCCATATTTAGTGCTTCTTTCAGGAGCTCTTGCAAGGCAAGCCTGGTGGTAATGAAATCCCTCTGCATTTGCTTATCTGGAAAGGATTTTATTTCTCCTTTGCTTATGAAGATTAGTTTGACTGGATATGAAATTCTGGGTGGAAAATTCTTTTCTTTAAGAATGTTAAATATTGACCCCCAATCTCTTCTGGCTTGTAGAGTTTCTGCTGAGAGGTCTGCCCTTAGTCTGATGGGCTTCCCTCTGTAGGTGACCTGGCCTTTCTCTCTGACTGCCCTTAACATTTTTTCCTTCTTTTTGACCTTGGTGAATCTGATGATTATGTGTCTTGGTGTTGTTCTTCTCATGGAGTATCTTAGTAGTGTTCTCTGTATTTCCTGAATTTGCATATTGGCCTGTCTTGCTAGGTTGGGGAAGTTCTCCTGGATAATACCCTGAAGTGTGGTTTTTGGCTTGTTTCCATTCTCCCTGTCTCCTTTATGTACTGCAATCAATAGTAGATTCAGTCTTTTTGCAAAGTCCCATATTTCTTGGAGGGTTTGTTCATTCCTTTTCATTCTTTTTTCTCTAGTCTTTTCTGCATGCCTTATTTCAGTACGATGGTCTTCCAACTCTGATATCCTTTCTTCTACTTGGTCAAGTTGGCTATTAATACTTGTGTATGCTTCATGAAGTTCTCATGCTGTGTTTTCCAGCTGCATCAGGTCATTTGTATCTCTCTCTAAGGTGGTTATTCTAGTTAGCAGCTCCTCTAACCTTTAATCAAAGTTCTTAGCTTCTTTGCATTGGGTTAGAACATACTCCTTTAGCTCAGCAGAGTTTTTTTTATTACCCATCTTCTGAAACCTGCTTCTGTCAATTTGTCCATCTCATCCTCCTTCCAATTCTGTGTCCTTGCAGAGACATTGAGATCATTTGGAGGAGAAGAGGTACTCTGGGCTTTTGGGTTTTCAGCATTTTTTCATTGATTCTTTCTCATCTTCATGAGTTTGTCTAGTTTCAATCTTTGAGGCTGCTGACCTTTGCATGGGGTTTTTGTGGGGGCTCTTTGGTTGTTGTTGATGCTGTTGTTGTTGCTTTCTGTTTGTTTGTTTTTCTTTCAATGCTCAGGTCCCTCTTATGTAGGGTGGCTGTGGTTTGCTGGGGGTTCACTTCAGGCCCTATTCATCTAGTTCACTCCATGCCTAGAGATGTCACTCAAGGAGGCTGGAGAAACAGCAAAGATGGGTGCTCTTCCTTCTTCTGGTATGTCTGACCTCAAAGGGCACCAACCTGATGCCAGTAGGATCGCTCCTGTATGGGTTTGTCTGACAACCCCTGTTGAAGGGTCTCATCCAGTCAGGTGGCACAGGGAACAGGACCCATTTAATAATGCACTTTGTCCCTTGCTGGAGGGGCTGTGCCTCATTGTGGGGAAACCCACTCATCTGGGCTGCCCTGATTCCTCAGAACTACCAGGAAGAAAGACTAAGTCTGCTGGTCTACAGAGACTGCAGCCACCCCTACCCCTACGGGTTCAGGCCCACGGAGATCAGAGATCTGCCCCTGAGCCTCTGGCTAGAGTTAATAGAGTTCCTGCAGGGAAGCCCCACCCAGTGAGGAAGTATGAGTCCGGGTCAGGCCTGAAGAGGCACTCTGGCCACAGTCTGCCACAGCCAGTGTGTTGGGCTGTTGGGGACACGTCTTGGGACCAAGCAGTACAGCTCCCTGGCTCCAGCAGGGGAAAAGTGTGGCCTGGAGCTATAGAGATGGATGCTGTCCTTCCCCCACCCAGGGAGCTAAAATGTTTGGATTTTACTCTATCTGTGATGGGTAGACTTTCAAGGGTTTTAAACAGAAGAGTGATATTCCTGATTAAAATAGTAAAATACTACTCTGACTGCTTTATGCAAAACAGAATAGGTATTTGTAGGGCATGGGGAGGGCATGCTGCCTAGAGAACAGTTATGAGACTATATTGTAGTATATTTTGGACTAGTACTGTGACCAGGGAGAGGGAGAAAAGTGGCTCCTAATGTAAAATGACTCTCAGGTTTCTGGTTTGGGTAACTGTGTGAATTGTGCCTTTTCTTTAAGATAAGGAAGGCTGAAGGGAGGTAAAATACGGAGGAGAAAAATAAGAATTTAGTCTTGAGCATATTAAACGTGGGATGCCTATCAGACAAGCAAGTGGAGATATTGAACAGGCAGTTGGATGGATATGCATGTCTAGAGTACAGGGGTAAGAAGGACCTGGAGATATCAATGTGTGAGTATTCAGTATATATATGGCATGTGTCTTAGTTAATTTTCTGTTGCTTATAACAGAATACCTGAAGCTGGGTAATTTATAAAGAAACATAATTTATTTCTTACAGTCCTGGAGGCTGCGAAGTTCAAAGTCAAGGGGCCAAATCTGGTGAGGGTCTTCTTGCTGGTAGGGACTTTCTGTAGAGTTCCAAGGTGGTATAGGGCATCACATGGCAAGGGGACTGAACATGCTAGCTCAGGTCTCACTTTCTCTTCTTATAAAGCCACCAGTTCTCTTCCCATGATAACTCATTAATCCATTAACCCATTCATCCAGAGCCCTCATGACCCAATCACCTCTTAAAAACCCCACCTTTCAATAATGCCACACTGGGGAGTAAGTTTCAACATGAGTTTTGGAAGGCACAAACATTGAAACCATAGCAGTGTGTAAAGAATTAGAACTGGATATGATCACCTAGTAAAAATATGTAAATAAAAAATAAAAGAGATGTAAGACCTGAGCACTGGGGCTTTCAAATACTGGAAGTCTAAAAAAGGAAAAGAATCTAGCAAAGGATATTGAAGCAGAAAGAAATTCAGAAGACTGTGATCTCACAGAAGCAAAGAAGGAAAAGTATTTAGGGAAAAGAACTCAATCAACTTATATCCAGTGTTGCTGATGGGTTGAGTAAGATGAGGCCAGAGAAGGACCATTGGATTTGACAACATGGAAGCCATTGTTGGCCTTGATAAGAGCAGCCTTGGTGGAGCAATGAGAGTGGAAGCCTGATTGGATTGAGTTGAGAGGAGAATTACAGGTATGAAATAGAACATAAAATACCATAAATGTGGAAATGTTTCAAAAACAGTAAAAATACCATACAAGGGCAAGTGCCATTGTTATTATTTCAGCACAGATTTTAGGGAAGTTCAGGGCATTGAATAAAGAGATCTGTGCCAAAAAAAAAAAAAAAAAAAAAAGAAAAAGGCACTGTAGAACCAAGGAGCTTGTTGCGCAGGCAAAAATGTTGTCATCAAAAACCCACAAGAAAGGCTTCAAGATAACCCCAAAAGCATGAGTTTGATTAAAAAAAAAAAAAAGTCAGGGTTGTTTCAGAAAGGTTGCTGCAGCTCACCAAGCCAACCCTGTGTCAACCTCTGACTGGAGCTGGTCCAGGGCTGGTAGGTGGGAAATGTTCCAAAATACGAGTAGCAGTAACATTTAGAAAAAGCCTCATCTGTTATGTTTACTGATATTTTATTAACTCATTTTGCAAAACTTCCCTGCCGTTCTTGATAAGCAAGGCACACTGTTGGCAAGACAGAAAAATCAGTGTGGTTTGTGTTCCTTGCCACAGTGTTTCCCTCTTCTTTACCGCTCCGGCCACTCCTTCTCATAGACACTCTCTGCCCTTCTCTTCACCCTGAATTCCACCAATAGACAACTCTATGGTTTGCCTGTGCAGAAGGTGGGCAGGGGAGTCTAGGCGATTGTGCTGTGCACAGCTTTGGAAGATTAGAATGCCTTACTGTAGTCAGCAGGATGCAACTCTTTTCTTTCTAAGTTTGTTAAGAAAAAGGTACCTACCTTTGTTTTGCAATCACTTCTGCTTCCATCAACCTATATTCCACTCATTCTTCAAGAGTCAGTTTTTCTCTGTGAAGCCTTCCCCAGTTCATAATTATAATTGTTCTCTTTGTCTTCTGTGCTTCCCTTGGTCTTTGCATCTTTATAATAGTGCTAACAACAGCCTGCCTTGTATTCCAATTATTTGTGTAATCCTGACTTGCTTATTATGTTGTCAACTCTTTGAAGACAGGGCCCTTTATTATACATTTTTGTATCTCTTACAGAGTTTGCCCTAGTAAGTGCTTAATGTATCAATATTAGTAAAATTTAACTTTTAATGAAAATAGTTTACAAGTTAAAAGTGAGCATCATAGATAATGTGAGCAAGACCTTACTTCTTGAGAAAACATTTCTGTCTGAATAGTTAGGTAAGGGAAATTTAGAATCTGCTAGCATCAGGCATGTTCAAAAAGGAACCGCCAGTGTCTGTAATATGTGGATGGAGAATCTAATCAAGCTTAAATCAAGTCACACAGTGAAGTTTCTATTTGCAGCTAATAGACTCAAACTGCTCCAACACAGTGATCTGTTGTCTCCATTTCCCCATGTGTACTTTGACACTCAAGCCACTGGACTATCCATATAATCTATTGTTCACACTAATGCACAACCAAGCTGGTTTCCCTTCCCCCCAACACCTGCTGTTTTTTTTTTTTAAAGGAAGAGCATTGAGTTAATTGTTCCATGTTAATGTGAGTTGATTTTACTGATTTTGTGCTGGCAGTTGATTAATTATAAAGGTAGGTGTCATGCCTTTGTGTTCTCTTCCCTAACTTAAAAATCCAAGTATGATTCATACTGAAGCTGATATCAGCAAGACCTTTGATCCCCGAGGATGCTGTAATGCTGTAAGTGATATTATGATGATTATTATATTTACTATTTCTGTTGCCCCCTTGTAATGGAAATTATATCTCAAAACACTAATTTGGAAAATCATACGTCTATAATGTTAGCTAAGGTGGACTTTGTATCACATTACCTCCATGGAATTTTAAAAAGCAGATGTTAAGTGAGTGTGAGTTTCATCTGAGAATTATTTCTTATATTCCATTCTTCTTCTCCTCCTCCTCCTTCTTTTCCTTCTTCTTCTTTCTTTTCTTCCTCCTTCTCCTTGTCCTCCTTCTCCACCATATACTTGGTTATTAGTTATAGTAATGAAAGGAGTTTTGTTGTCCATAGATTAAAAATATACTTAAAGAAGATTATTTTTTTCAATCCAGTAAGATGTTCTAATGCATAGCAGGCATTGATTAGGACAAATATAGACTTTCCTGCCTAGGCTATAGATATGCCTTTGAAGTCAGTGCTTTAGGATGATATGTTCTTTCAGGCAACTGAGTTATTTTGTCCTGAATTGAAGCAGAACACCTGAATGCTAGTCCCAATTCTGTCATGAGCCAGCTGTGTATCCTTGGGACACTTCGACTCACTGTGCTTTGAGTTCCTCTTATTTAAGATGGAGAGCATTCTATTTTCCCAACACTGTAACAAAGATGGGGGGCTGCTGTATCTCAATAGCCAAGACATTTAGGAAAGCTGGGTATCTACATGCACGAAGTACATTTGTCTGCATTTGGGAGCCAGTAAAATGTGGAATGGGATCACGCAAAGACATCTGATGCTGAACAGCTGGATTGTAGCATGATTGTGTTTGAAGCCAGCAACACCATTGTTGAGTCTGTCAGAAGCATAGGGGACTTTGCTTTTCTTAGAAGCTCCCCAAAGGAGGGGTTATCCAAAGGCTTTTCCCAAAGCCTGGGTGAGGGTGGAGAGGCTTGTGGTTGGAAGAGGGTGGGTCATTATAACAGCAACCCCTGGAGGAATATGTAAGGCATTATTGTCCTACAATAGGATATCATGGCATGTGTCTGACATGGCTGCTTTGGAGCTTTTAGATTTTCTTTTTAGGAAGCAATTTCCACAAATACCTCCAAAATGAATGCTCTGGTGACTTTGCAGGGAAGGTTGCTGTTTGAAGCATTTACTAAATTCTTTTTTACAGCTATTAGCTAGTTTCAATTTTCTATTTCTTTTTGAACTAATTCGATTATTGAGATTTTTTTTTTTTTTGATGGAGTCTCTCTCTGTCGCTGGGCAGGAGTGCAGTGGCGTGATCTCAGCTCACTGCAATCTCTGCTCCCAGGTTCCAGCGATTCTCCTGCCTCAGCTCCCCCGCCCCTAACCCCCTCCGCCAGTAGCTGGGGTTACAGGCTTGCACCACCACGCCTGACTAATTTTTTGTATTTTAGTAGAGACGGGGTTTCACCATGTTGGCCAGGATGATCTCGAACTCTTGACCTCGTGATCCACCCGCCTCGGCCTCCCAAAGTGCTGGGATTACAGATATGAGCCACTGCGCCCGGCCTAGACTTTTCTTAAAAATCATCCATTTCATTTGTTTTCAAACTAATTAGCATAGTTATGTGAAGAATAGTTTCTGAATTCGCATTATTTCTACTTTCTTGTTCCTAAATTTGTTTGTGTTGCCTTTTAAAGTCTCTAAATGCTACTCTCCATTGTCTGCTGCAATTGATTTCATCTTTCTTATTCCTACTTTTCTGTCTTTGTATATCCTTACAAAGCTGCTGAATGTTCCTGTATCTTACCTTCTTTGCATGCAGCTGAGGCAGAAACAGCCCTAAGTAAATTTTCACTATGTGATAAGCTCTCTACAAGGAACCACAGGAAGATATATTGGAAGGTATAAATTGGGCTGTTAGATTCAGAAACCTGTGATCCAACGGGGAGAACTAAGTGAGTCCTCATGAAAATACAGGCAGGTCTTGAAACAAAGTGCTAAATCCTTGAGACCACTAACAGAGGGACACTCACGGGTGAGGTGTTCCTGACTCATGACCAAAAATAAAGACAGCTAGTCAGGGTCAAAGGCAGCCTCGAATAAGAAGATATGGCAGAGATCGGCCGGGTGCAGTGGTTCATGCCTGTAATCCCAGCACTTTGGGAGGATGAGGCAGGCGGATCACGAGGTCAGGAGATCGAGACCATCCTGGCTAACATAGTGAAACCTCGTCTCTACTAAAAGTACAAAAAAATTAGCTAGGTGTGGTGGCGGGCGCCTGTAGTCCCAGCTACTTGGGAGGCTGAGTCAGGAGAATGGCGTGAACCTGGGAGGCAGAGCTGGCAGTGAGCCGAGACTGCGCCACTGCACTCCAACCTGGGGGACAGAGCGAGACTCCGTCTCAACAAAAAAAAAAAGAAGAAGAAGAAGATAAGGCAGAGATCTTCAGGGTCAAGGATGTGGCGGCAGGTAAATAGTTCAGAGATATTTGGTGTATCAGAGTTAAGAACTCTGCGTTTTATTAAGCCTAGGTCCAAGATATTGGTGGGAGGTCTGCAGCTAAGATCAAAACCATGTAGCCTCTGTCATTGGATCCACTACTAGGACAATATGCAGGATGCCTATTGAACTAACAGTGCTAACTAGTGACTAGGGTCATTTGGACATGGTAATAAATAGCTTTCACAGCACCAACAGATACTTCCATCCTAGCACTCATGACACTAAATTGAAATACTCTATTTCAATGTATCTCACCTCATCAGACTGTGAGCTCCATGAAGTCATGGCCTGAGTCTTATTCATCATTGTCTCCCCAGTGACTGATCTATATGTAAGTGCTTTGTATTGCCAAGTGGTTAAAAGGAAAGGCTTTGAAGTTAGATAGATCTGTGTTTATTTGGCTTCATTGATTTCCACCTGGAAAACTTACTTATTGTCTCTGGGTCTCAGTTTTCTCAAGTCTAAAATAATAATGACAATAAATACTGACTTCTAGGGTTTCTTGTGAGGGTAAAATGAGATGACAGATCTGGAAGTACTTACCAGAGTGTCTGTCACAGAGTAAGCATTCAATTAGTTTGTAGCTCTGATTGTCATTCTGTGATCGTGGAATGAATGGGTGAAGGACAAGTGGGTTGAAGAAAGGTGTTGGCCAATTTGATGAGGTCAAGACCCAGGACTGGAAAGAGGCTTAATGAGAGTGACCCGCAGTCCTTCGAGTCGCCTTCTCTTCTCTGGGCATCTCTTGGATGATTGAGAGGCTGACACAATAGGGATAATCTTTAAGCATATCTCCTTTTGTGTAAGGCTTGCAATCATTTTGTCTGGGAAAACAGGGATTGAGTTAACCTTGGGTGGGGGATTTGTTATTAACATAAATATTTTTCTAATGTAACATATTGCTCTCTGCACCCAGCAAGCTGTTGTTAGTTTGTGAGCACCATCCCTTTGAAAAGCCATTGCTGGCAGCTTGAATGGGAAACTTAGAACAATTAGAGGTTTTGAACACTTTCAAACTAAGAGGTGGGATAAGTATGTTTTGACTCTATTGTTCCTCCAGGGGTTTCCCTGATGTGCTGTACTAATTATCAGATGTAATTAGGAAAGCCGAGAAGTGGGGAGACTGCAGGGAGCACCATACTTTCCCAGGGACCCTCATCTCTTTATGCAGAAAGGGGGTTGGGGAGACTGTCTGTCTGTTGTGAAGAAGCAGTAATGCTTAGGATGCTAGCAGGCATGAGGGTCCTGGGAACATGGCTCTACTAGTAGAAACTCAGGCCTATTGGGACCAATTGCTCAGATGAAGCTTTAAGTTTTCCTCTTCTGGTTTCACAGGAAGAAATGGTATTCTGGGCCACTACCAGGTTCTTGGCCAGCTTTTAGCAAAAGTTCAATTTTTGTGTGTCCAAAGCAGTTAAGAAATGATGTTCTTTTAGAACTCATTCAGATGAAGCGGCACATTTCCACTTCTGGGTCAGCTACAGTCAGGCTGCAGAAGATTTTTCTCATCTGCCTTGGCCCAGTCCCTCGCCCTAGATTTGGGCCAGGAGCTCCCTGTCTTTGAGGCTCTGAGAAAAGATGACATTTGTAGGGCCATCTGCTGGTTGACTTTTCTTCAGAAAAGGGCATTCCATTTGGACATGGTCTCAGTCTTACTCATGACTCAATTGAAACTACCACACTTGAAACATGGGTAGACAATGGTACTCAGTGTATCATCACTCACTAGGGATCATGATTCAGACTATGAGTGTGGTAGATGTTTTAAGAAAAAGAAAACTCCTGGGAGCTGAGATGATGGCCTAGATGGGAAGCTTTTCTCCTTGTCAATGTAGTGTGAAGTTCATTGTCAGGACCATCATATACCAATCAGTGTTTCTGCTTTCTCCATAGGTAACCTGTCTCCATGATTTCTTTGGTGATGATGATGTGTTTATTGCCTGTGGTCCTGAAAAATTTCGCTATGCTCAGGATGATTTTTCTCTGGATGAAAATGGTAAGCATAACCACTGGGTTTTATTCCTCCATTGTTCTCTCCCCTTCTATCCCTTAGGATTTCCATGGTTGTATATAGGGTGGAAAACATCCATGCCTGATCCTTCAAGGGCTTATAATGTTAGTCTTTCTCCTGTATATTTGGATACATGGGTCATGATCCATGTAAGACTGAAAGACTGACTGGACGTCCCAGAGTCCCAGGCTCCAAACTCAATAAAACTCACTGTCTGCCCCAATAGTGACCATATTTCCTGAACCATATATCGTGTCACATGGGATAACAGGCACAATCAGACCACAGGAAGGAATATTTTCAGTCAGAACTTGGATATTATCCATATCCTTTTTTTTCCCCCATTCAACATCCTCCAGCTACTTAGCTCATGATTATGGTTCCAATTTAGAGAGATTTTTCCACAGTATTCTTAGTGTCAAACCCTTTTCACACTATCAGACTTGCTGCCCCATTCATCTGCCTTGTGATTCAGGATTGCAGAGAGTTGCTAATAATAAGAAGGATCTAATCGTCTTCCCATCTCCCTTTGTTTGAGTCCAAGCTCCAGGTATACATTAAAGGTTAATTAGCTCATGCAGCAACAAGGGTAGAATGTGATGCTGATGGAAAGACACATTCAGAGCATATTTCCCATTTAGGAGAAGCAAAGTGTGAAAAAAAATCAAAGGGAATTTTGCTAACATAGACTTTATAAACAACTCAAGTGACAAGAACCCCGTAAGAGGTGGCATTTCTGCTGTATTCCCTTTAGGAAGAGGCAATGACTATAGAAAAGCTAAACAAACCCCAGGTTATGCCCAATTTCCTCTACCTTCTGTATCTTCAGCTCTGGACAGTGATCACTAAAGGACACCAAACAAAACAAGAAGTGAAACAAACAAAAAGGGGCTTTCTGCTTAACTCAGTTTCCTAAAATATTCAATTTTACCACAAAAGCTCCTCTAATCTTTCTGTTTAATTTATATTTCAATGCACCTTTAAGTAGGAGGCAACAAGAAAGTGTTTAAAGGAAAGAATATATCCTCTACTCTGCTGTTTGATTCCCCTTTTTTGCATCACAGCACAAGTTTGGAAAAACTATAGCAAAAAAGAGCACCAAACTGAAACTCAGGAGACTTGACTTTTATTCCTTGCTTTACTAATTTCTTGTTTTGTGGCCCTAGGCAAGGGGGTTAAGTTTTTTGTACTCTCATCAGCAAAATGAGTATAATAATCCTTCTAATAAATTAGCACTATTAGTGCCCAAAATGACCATAGAAGGGGATGCTGAGTGCTGCATAGAAAGGGTGTCAGACTGAGGCTAGGGCAAATATAAAACGTTTGGCAGACTCTCCCATACACCAGCAATCTTTCTTAAGTTTTGAGTGGCAGAGTCACTGCTGGCCCATTTGTTCATTAACCCCCCATAAGGGATTGTAATAACATACATGGGAAATCGAAAAGAACTTGGTAAATGCAAGATAGTGGTGGTCATAGTGCTTATTTATATAAAGTGACATGATATCCATCATGTGACTATTACAACATGTGGCATGTAATAGACAGTAAGTGGTAGCTCTCTACCTCTCCTTCAGATTAGTCAATGGATGTTTCATCTGTGTAGCTGTAACCTCTGAGCTGTTAATCTCTAGTTCAGGGAAATTATTTTATCATTGTATCAATAGGTGCTATTCTGAGACATAGCTAGCTTGTCCATAAATGATTGAGTTGACTATTTAATTGCCTACTTGACCTGTTTTTGGACTCTTGCCCTTGTTTTCATAATTCAGGGGCTTAAACACCTAGTTTAGCCCAGGTGGCTTTTGAAGGTTTCCCTAATGCCTTCCTCCCCAGAACCATGGCTCCTACTAATAATAAGGACCACATTGTAGTCCTGACCCATTTAGGTCCTTTGGCCTGTGGGGGTTATTCCGGTTTCCAGAGGCTGATAACGTGCTGAGCCTGTTTTACCCTCTACTAAGCTGTTTGTGTCCTTTGGCCCCAGAATGCCGAGTCATGAAGGGAAACCCATCAGCCACAGCTGGCCCAAAGGCATCCCCAACACCTCAGAAGAGTTCAGCCAAGAGCCCTGGTCCTATGCGCCGAAGCAAGTCTCCAGCTGACTCAGGTAACGACCAAGACGGTGAGTGCTCTTTTCCTAACTGTGCACGCTGACTTCATTTATGGAGAACAATACTGTCTGCATGCAGAGGAATCAGTTCCTCATGAGCACTACTGTGTCTCCATGAAACCCTATTCTGTCAATTCAGGGACTAAACAGTCAAACTTGTTTGGAGTCATGGAGGCACAGCTACAACCATTATTCCACTCAAATGGATGCAAACCAGAAACCTGGCCCATTGTCTATGCTTGCTGTAATGCTTACTGTCATGGTTGTCATCATTTTCATCATCTTCAACATCATGTGGCAAAAACATATTCAATTGAATAATCAAGTTAACCATAAACCTGAAATTAAAAATCAGAATCAAGAAAAAGAATATAAAAAACAATACCCCAAAGTGTCAACATAGTTGACTCACTTGAGCTTCAAATTTGACTCTGAAGTAATTAGAAGCCAAAACAAAAAGGGAAACAAGTACACTATATATATATATATGCCATATATATAGGGAGACAACATAAATTGTATAAACCTCACAACGGGAAATTAAAGCATAGACCAGAAAACAAAGAGATTTGCCGTAGAAGATTTTATATAGTGGATAGTGAGTTATCTAAAACATGTGCTCTATTGATCACTGCCAACCCATGAACTATTTGTTACCAGTCAGTCTGTGGCAAGATTAGGAGCTTGTGCCAAATGTAAATAAACTATGCCATTAAGCAAACCATTTAGCTCAGCTGACTTTTTTTCAGAGCCTGATTTTATTGATGAAGACAGCAGTATGTTGATTTGCATTCTGATGTGAACCCTATCTTGTCTTGGACCCACAGTTTGAGTGACACTGACCTAAGAGGCAATGTCTTCCATTCTTTTATAACAAATATAAACAATAAAAGGCCTCTGAAGTCCAAGTTCAGAAGCTTAGGTTTATGCACCATTTGAAGTTCTTCACACTAAGTAAACTATATGTTCCAAAAGACATACATTTGTCATCCCAAGGCTCAGAGTTTATCATGAGAATTCTTACAGTCTGAGAGCATTGGGAAAACAAAAAGCCCCTTCAGTTTGGGGCATGATGAGCAGCCTGATGGCTTTGAAATGCTTGTGCCAAGATGAATAGCCTGCACTTCCTGCCTCACACTGCCAGGAGCATACATATCACCAGTCATTTTTTAATTCTTGGGTTCAGGAAATTGAAGTATGAAAAGGCAGCCCAGGCTTTTAGTACTTCCATGTCTTTGCACTCCCTGTTCCCCCATACCTGGAATGCCATTCCTCTAACCCATCAGCCTTTTTTGCTTGAAAGCTCCTATTCATCCTTCAAGACCTCACATAGAGATAATTGTTCCAGTTTCTGCAATACCATAGCATGCCATTCATATCTTTTGGGTAATATTCACCACACTGTGTTGTAAAGTATGTGTTTACCTGTCTACTTCCCCAGTTAAATACTGAGCCCCTCAAAGGTAATGTGATAGGTTCATTTTCATATCATCAGTGCAGAGCACAGTGCCTGGCCCCTAGTAGATGCTCCAGTAATATTTGTGAATAAATAGATGCACAACAGTACCTATTTTACCCAACATGGTGCTAGAGACCAATCAAGCATTTAGATAATGTCTGCTGGAGCAATAAAAAATACATGTGCCTTGATGCTATCTTTTTCAGATGTACAGAAGAGAACATAAATCTATATCTAAGCAAATTCATATTGTTGAAACTACAAAGACCTAGGTTTTAACACTTGGGCTGACAATAAAGTTGGACAATTTTTAAGCAGAGACTTGCAAAAAATACACTTTAAAACACTTGATCAAGATTAATAAAGTCTGGCAGTAATTGCTTAGCTAATCATTTCTTAGAAACAGCAGTACCTATTTCTGGGATTTCTAACCTGTATTACTTGTATCTTGCTGTGAAACAAATTCATTACCCCAAAACTTAGTGGCTTAAAAAAGCCATTTTTTTAATCTCACAGTTTTGGTGGGCAAGAAATTCTAGAGTGTTTTATCTAGGTGGTTCTGGCTCAGAGTCTCTCAGGTGGATATCATTAAAATAATGGTAGGGGCTGCAGTCATCTGAAGGCTCAACTGGGGCTGTAGAATCCACTTACAATATGGTTGTTGGCAAGATCTCCCACCTTAGTTTGTGATCCAAGAGAATGAATAAAGAACAAGATGTATTACCTTTTGTGATCTAGTCTCCATAGCCAGCACTATCACTTCTCCTCTATCATATTCATTGGAAGCAGTCACTAAGTCCAACCTATATTCAAAGAGAGAGGAACCAGACTCTGTTTATTAAAGGAAAGAGTGTTGAAGAATTTGTAGATCTGTTTTTAAACCACCATATAACCCATCAGTTAGAAATTCTCAGGTGGTATCAGCTTGAAGTAAATAGATTCTCTTTGCAGACTGCATCCAATTGGTTACCCAGCACACGTGAACACAACTACCTATAACTACACAGTTTAAATATATGTCAAATCACTGATCTCCAGAATGCCACCTACAGAATTTCCCTTCTACAAAATATGCACCTCACTGACTCTAAGGTAGCAGAGATATAACAGGAATACATTAGAATTCAAGGAATATTTGTCAAATTGAAGGGAGTTATTACATAATAGACCCAAACCCAGGCTTTGGCAGGCAAGATCTGTTCTTGCTTTTTCATAACTCCTTTACTAAAAAAAAAATAAAAAAAAAAAGAAAGGAAGAAAAAAAAAAAAAGAAACGAGGATTTATTCCAACCCACATGATAAAGAGAGTAACTAATTTGGGTGTATGAGGGGAATTTGCTTGACAGATATCAGAATTACAAATAACCTCTGTTTCCTACCACCAATCTAACATTGTGTTCTCAGTTTAAAGAATTGGAATATTTATTTATATTCTGATGTTCATGAACATAAATGAAGTCAAACCGTAGTCTAGACAATCTTTATGGCAATTGCCAGAATGTTTGTGCTCATCTCAGATAATGTGTCTAGAGCCTCCTCATGATTCTAACCCTGAAGGGTTGTAACATAACCAAGCCCATTTCATGGGAGTTTGTTCAGAGCCTAGTCCAAGGCATTCATTCAGTGCACATTCCGTAAGGGCAAAGTTGATCTCAGGCAAAACAGTACCTTAGCTAAGGTTTGATTTTGCTATACCCTTTTTCCCCTCTCCACTTCCACCTCACTCAGGACCATTCCAAGCTGGGAAGTGGAGATGGGTAAGATATGTAGGAGGAGAGGAAGATGACTCTCTAAGAAGTCCCAGCTACGCCACTTCCTGGCTTTGTGGTTTGAACAAGATTTTTGCCTTCTCTGAGATGTGATGTCATCGTTAGATAATTCAGAATTTGAATCTCTATAGATAAGGATAATTTTCCATTCTTATCAGTTATTTACAATTTACAGAGTTATAAAATAGCTCCCACAGAAACAAAAGCAGATAACCAGAATGATAAGCTATAGGCAATGCATACTTTTCAGTTGGCATAAATTTCTCCTTACTGACATTTGAAATTTAAAAAGGAACAATTGTTTCATAAAATGTCAAGATTTTTTTAGCTGTTAACCAGGGACATATACAGGTTAAAATATACTTAACCAAATGATAATAGTGTTAGGTGGGGCAAACAGGCTTTGTTCGTTTCTAGGACATAGTAGTACCACCCTGTTTCCATCCTGTGTTAGTCAGTCTTGCATGTGGAACTTGTGAATGGATTTATAAACCTTCATTCAACCCGAGTAACAAAAGGTTATGTAAGATAGACCAAAGGAAGATTGTCTTCCTTTGAAGACAAAAGAAAGAGCAAAAGTGTTCCTCTTTAGCAGGAATTCTAACCAAATGAAACATTGGCTGGATTCAGGTTAAGTTTAAGGAATGTTTTGATGTTCTACTTCATTGGAAAATATATAGGTTTGATTCTGGTTTGAACAAGTTTGCTAGATATCTATATCTATATCTATATCTATATCTATATCTATATCTATATCTATATGGTCCAATTAATGGTTCGGTTAATAGCTAGGTTCGTTCTGACTTGAGGTTTAGTAAATTGATGCTATTTCGTCTGTAATTTGTGCTATAATTTGATTCTTTATTCCTTAGTCTTTAGACCTTAAGTTGTCCCTTTCCTGTTCTGCCCCACGAATAAATCAAATCCTTCTACTTTATTCCCTTCAAGTTCAATCCTCATTTCTGCCAATATTGAGTTTGCCCCAAATGGAATGTCTGTTGCTAAGCCCTAAACTCAAGTTAAGTAAGGATTTGGTTGTCCATATAATATTTCTGTAAGGAGCTCATTTTCACTAGGCAGAACTGATGGACTCTTAGAATCCAAGTCATATTAGCTATGTCTGTCTTTAAATCAGGCCATGGAACTGTGGTAAAAAGATAAAATCTGAGCCCAGGAGGCTCCTATGGGATATTTGAAAAAAGCTTATGCAGTTCCACACTTTTATTAACCCGGGACTTGCCATTTTGATGAGCAAAGGTAAGCCTGGCTTCAGAACTAAAGAAAGACATGTCTCTCTCTGTTTCCATTTCAGCCATTAATGTGTTAATTTTTCCTTTATGTAACTTTGTCCCCAATTGAATTGAATTGAATTAAAAGGACAAAATAGCTAGTTGCTGGGAAGGAATCTTTCTCTTTCTTTCTTTTTTTTAAGGAGCCCCGAAGGAAGCTAATTACCCACCCTGGTAGGCTGAGAGAATTGTAATGTGATAATTAGTTTGCTATTCTTCAACAGTAAGTCATTGTTGTAGCAATCCAATGTTCTCCATTCCCCTTCCCCCAACTCATGTGCACCTATTTCTGAAAGTCCAATCTTTCCCGTTCCCAAACTCATAAGAAAGAAAGCCTTCTCTAACAAAATATACAGCCTTTAGAAAGGGAGGTCAAGGGACACAAAACAGCAGGGTTCATGAGAGACCTGTATCCCAGGGTCCTTCTTTTCTGAACCTAGTAGGCTGCTTTGAGTTGCCTAAGATAGAGGGACTTGGCCATTCTGACCTTCCTGAAAGTGACTGTCTAGACCAGCTCTGCTCAGCAGAAATAGAATGTGAGTCATAAATGTAAATCATATGTATGATTTTACATTTTCTAGTAGCCACATCTTAAAAAGTTAAAAAATGGGCAAAATTAATTTTGACATTTCATTTAATGATACATTCAATATATTATTAACATATAATTCATGTAAGAAATTATACATTCTTTGAAACTGAGTTGTATTTTACACTTACAACATATCTCAGTTCTGACTAGCCACACTTCAAATGTTCAACAGCCATGTGACTATTGGCTACTGTTTTAAACAGCACAAGAATACCTTTCTTCTCTAGCTAAGAGAGATTCATGATAATGGTCTTTTTACATGAATTAGATGCTATGCACTTTGCAAAATATTTCCAAATCTATTACCTCAGTTGTTCCTCATAATTGCAGTATGAATTAAGTTGGAAATGGATAATTACCTCTTTTTTTTCTTTCTTTTTTTTTTTAGATTGGGGAACTAAGATACAAAGTTTAGGATCTTGGGATCTTCCCAATGTCACACACTACTTAGCACCCAAGAGCCAGAACGCCGCTCTCCTAACTTCCCAGCAAGCATTATTTGCAGTGTCACACTGACATACAGTAGTATATGGGATGTCCTGTCTGGTGAATGCAAAGGTCTATGTTGGATGGTCCCTGCTTCTTGGCTTCCTTTACCCTTCTCCCATCTCCAGGCTAGGGAGGTGGAAAGGCAAGGGGTGGGTTGGTATCTGCGTCATTTTCTTTGTGCTGCTTTGAGCAAAGTCCCACAAGTAATTAGGTGCCTTTCAGTGCTACAGAGCACTGAAACAAGACAGCTTAGACATTCCTTCAGCTCCCCTAGCTCCCCTACTGACAACTCCAAAGGGAAGTGGTGTCTTTGACAGAGCTGTGGGAAGAGAAAAACTTCCCTGGTTCCTCCCCCAATCTGATTTTTTCTAAAACCTGCTTAGAAAATGATTGGAGCAAGCAGTATGTTGGGTGCCAGTGAGCACCCCATAGTGCATGGTATATAGTGATATCTCCCTACAACAGGAGTCCTATCAGCCAGCCTTGGCTTGGGACTTGTGTTTACACACAACTGAATGTACAAAGTACTCCTGTAAAGTACTTAGTAGTGCTAGGTGCTATGAAGAAAAAGGATGTTAAGGTGAATTCCCTGTGACTAAGAAATTTATGATTTATTTGGGTAACCAGTATACATGTAAATTTTAAATATATATTTACAAATACTTATATAGCTTCTATTATGTGTCAGGCAACTGTTCTAATCGCTTTACATGTATTAACTAATTTAATCTTTACAACAACCTTGTGAGGCAATTACTATTATCCCCATTTTGCAGATGAAGAAACTGAGGCATACAAAAGTTTAGTGACCTGTCCAAGATCACACAGCTAGTAAGATGATAGAACTGGATTTAAACCCAGCAATCTGACTCCACAGTCCACAATTTTAACCACTGAACCATTAATGCCATGTTAATGGTAATAACTTATTTAAATGCAAAAAATGCATAATAGATACTGGTAGTAAGTATTATTGGAACTATTGGAGTTCATGGGAGAGAGCTCATTAGGGATTAGAGTGCTAAGGGAGAAATTCCTGGGAGAACTGGAACTTGAAGGAGGGTTATATATAAATTGATAAGGAGATGGATACTTCTGGTTGGCGGGGAAAAATGAACAAAGGGGCAGAGGTGGTGATGAATATGGCTTATCAGGGTACAGGGAGGAGGCTCTTAAATCTACCTCTCCAGCCCCAATCTTCCTTCTGGATGTCAGACCCATAATGCCTACTAAACAATCCTGTGTATATGGCTTATATGTGGCAAATACAAGCTATCTAAAAATCAAAAGCATTTCCACCTCCCATCTCTTTGTCTGACAATACAATTATCATCCTTCCCAGGTTCAATACCCTGGTGCTATTTTTGACTTCCCACTCATTAATCCTGCATACCCACTGTGTGCTGTTGTTATCATTGTTGGACATGTGAACCATCTCCATGTGACTCATGCAGCAGTCCCTTCCTTTCTCTTATGACCTGATGTCTTGATTATTTCACAGACTTCTTAGCAATATTTCTGCTTCAAATCTCTGTCCACTTATCCATGTGGTGTGGTGCCACCACATTTCTCATCCTAAAACACCATTTTCATTGAGCTACTTCCCTGCTCCAAAACTTTCAGTGGCTCCCCACTATTCATTGTCCAACACAACTTCCCCTGCCATAATAATGCTGAGAGGGTAAAAAGAGAGAACAGCATAGGGCCAATCATTTTGCTTTGGGGAGCACAGCAGTAAAATGCAAAAAAAAAAAAAAATAATAAAATAAAATAAAGAAGCAAAACAAACAAACAAACATAAAACAGAAATAGTAGGCTTCACCTAAGGAAAGCTTCAGTTATCTAATACTTGACCAACTAGCCAAAGAATTAGCCCTCAGCCTACATAGACTGATATCTCATCTCTTGTGGAATAGGATTTCCTAATTCAGTGCCTATGAATTGAATACTTACTCAATGCTAGTAGTGGTGGTAGTAATATTGATAGAAAGTACAATTTATTGAACCCTTTTCTATGTGGCAGATACTTGGCTTAGCACTTTGTGTATAGTCTGCCACGTAGTCATCAAAACAGCAACAATTGAGATATTATTATTCAAATATTACAGATGGGGAAACTGAGACTCAGAGAGGTTAAGTTAGCCCCAGGATCACAAATCTAGGAAAAGGCTAAGCCAGGATTTAAAACTTTGGCCGATTCCAAAGTCTGTGTTCTTTTCACAAATTAAGAACAATGCAGTTTGTCCTAGTCCCTGCACCAGGAAAACCAGCAGTCAGCATTGACAACAGGCTAGCTCCACCAGAAACATGTTCTGTTTCTCAGTAGGAAATAAATGTTGACAGCATTGTCAACCCTGAGAAAACAATTCTGGCACTTCCATCAGCCCCCCTACAGATGTCCTCTTCTTGAGGGAAACTCATCTGTGTCAAAATATTGCAGGATTGGGTATATACATTTGTTTAGTAACAAGGAAGACTCTTACTTCTCCCCCTTATTTAAAGGATTCATAACTCCATGCTGTCCAAGATTCCGTAGGAAATAGATTTAAAATTCAAATTCCATCTTCTGAAGTTACAGTGTCTCACAACCTACAATTGAATTTTGCTTGAGAACAAACCCTATGATCAAATCATTGAAGAACTATTCTCAGGCTCTCAGTTCTTGCTTCCCTAATGGATGAGTCTAGGGAGAGGGACAAAGGCTTTTCCATTGAGCAGAAACAATTAGCCAAAGCAGTCCACACACCCTGCCCAAGGGCTCTTTGGAATGTATGTGTGAAAACCACAGGGTCTGTCTCTTGGCCTTGTTCTGAAGTAAGTTGAAACCACCTTGGATCCACTTGGATGGCCTTCCAGGAAAAACTCCCTGTATTTGTAAGGAGAAAACAAGGTATCTTTGGACTGGAATGAATAAAAGCTTAGAGCATCTCAGTATGAGAAAAATGAGGAAGTGGCAGAATTGTGTGTTGAGATCTCCCTCTTCAAGGCATTAGGGAGTTACAGAACACAAGACAGAAAATGAATCACTAGAAGTTCACAGTGGGAGGTATGTGATGTGCTAACTTTAAGGAAATTTTGAAATAGAATCCGTGAGCAAGTCCAGAAGCCACCATCCATTGAGGAGGGGCAGAGTGTATACCATTTACGCAAGTCATACCCTCTCTGAACCGCCATATCCTTGTTAATTAAAAGGAGACTAGTAATACCTGGCCACCATCTCTTAGAGCTATCAGGAGAATAATTTGAATTCATGTATGGTAAAATGCTCTGAAAATAACTGCAGAAAAACAGCTGAAATTATAAAAGGGGCTCTGAAATTATTATCATAGCTCTTTTGTTAAACTGGGGTTGTTTTAAATGAGCAATATTTCAAAATGACATCAAATAAAAACCACAAGGCTTGATTTTGAGTTGGGCTCAAATGTTGGGCTTAGGATGGAAGGAAAAGCCAGGGCTAAGTGAATGGGCATTAACTTGGTTTGGTCTGTGGTCAAAGGTTGGGAGAAAAGTAGATGCCAAGCTGTCCCTTTATTTTCTGTACCATTCTGGTCATGTAAACTTGAGCCCAGGAAGTATAATGACTCATGTAACTTGCTGCCCAGGCAACTCTATAATTGCTACACCTGGGGTCTCTTATGCCCAACTTGTACTCAGTTGCCTCCAAGTTTCCAGGAATCAGTTCAGCCTCCAGACAAGGGAATCCGCAGTTTGGGAGTTTAGCATCAACTCTGCCTGGCTGGTGACCCCACTTTGTCCTTGGCCAAAAACTCACACCAAAAACTGGACTTTCTCATTTTTCTTTGGGAACTAACCTCTCCCTACTCAATCCACACACACATGCCTTATTATTTATCTCCCAGGAACCCATTTTTCCCCATATATTTAAATCTCCATAAATCTAGATAAGTCAGCCTAGTTTCCTTACCAACTATCCTGTTTGGGCTTGTGCTGTTCCATTCTGACAGGAAAGGCAGACAGAGCCAAGGAGCTAAAGATGAGTACAAAGACAAGAGCAGGCATAATCATTCAGAGCAGCCAGTGAACCAAGACTACAGGACCAAGCTTGGCAATTGTGCTGCATAGCTGAGGGGCACCAACTGAGGGGGTTGACAGACAGGGCATAGATACTATCTTCCCAGAGAACTCTGTAACATGAGGGTAGTTACGTGTCATGCTAAATGCTCTGTCTGCTATTGTTTCATGACACTGTGTATGATACCCAACTGGTTCGGTGAATGAAAGAAAGCTCTTGCTAACCACTTTCTAAATATAAACCAGACCGAATAGGATAGAAGCCCCAAAGATGGGTGTCAGCTCTGGTGTCTGTCTTTTTTCATTACTTTCTCTTTTCTCGGCCACAACTTTCACCCTCCTCATAGGAAGGAATTTCAGAAGCAATTAGGTTTTTTGTTTGTTTGTTTGTTTTGTTTTGTTTCGTTTTTTAAGAGCCTATGTTAGCAAAAACAAAAACAAAAAAAAAACATATAGGCTTTGGAATCAAAGATCCTGTATTTGCTACCCCTAGCTGGAACGTGTGTGTGTGTGTGTGTGTGTGTGTGTGTGTATGAGAGAGAAAGAGAGAGAGAGAGAGAAAGAGTGCCTGACCCATCACAGACACTCAATAAAGAGTAATTTTTATCCTATTTTTGTTGATAAGATTGAAAAGGTGGCCTAGGAGATAGAAAAGTTTTTGATGCCCCTTGTTGCCAAGGGGAAAAATGGACTATACAAGAGTTGAAAGAGATGAGAGAATTTGGACCATGTATAAATAAAAGGTCAGAACAGTGAGACAATGCTGTGGTTCTGAGAAGGGAAATTAGAAAGAGAGACAAGTTAAAGATGGAGAAGATCCACCAAGGCATTTCCTAATTCCCACTTAGAAATGGAAGCTCAAAGACAAGAGCTAAGGATGGTTAGTAAAGAAGAATAAAGGAAAATGAGGGATATCAAACAGTGGTGCCATTTCCAGCCACTCTTAAAATGAAATGTGGATCTACATGGATTTACCAATCCAAGCACACAAAGTTCATCAGACCCTATTTGTATTATTTCCTGCTGCCTCTTTTACTTGACATTTATGTGAACTGGCTCTAGAATCCATGTCAAATGGCACCTTTCCAGATTTTTGTCCCACAGAATCCATAGACAAAGTATGCCTTTGAATACATTTTATCTAGTCTGTAAACGTAGGGCCTCCTTCAGCTTGTAATGAATCTACATTTAACTGTGCAAGTCTACATTACTTAATTTCTCTGTGTCCACTTTTGGATTTCATTCTATCAGGGAACTCTGGAAACGTCTGAGAAAGTGTCTGTATTTTTACAACAATGCAGTGAATTGTAGTTAAATTATTAAAAGCTGATTTCCAAAATGCTTGTTGAATGTTGATGACAAAATTAAGTCCTTTATTTACAGACAGCTTAAGATTAATTCTTAATTTTAAAAGGGAGAGGAATGGGTGGAGGAGAATTGGGAACATATATAAATGTACACATATGCAGAGAATATATAGAGAGGCATATGTGGAACATGTACTTACGTACTGCCCCTAAAGTTACTGAGTGAAAATGTTTCAGAGGATGCTGACAAAAGACCTGGAAGTTGCTGAAGAGCCTATGTATTCAGTTCTGTACCCAATAAATAGAAACTGACTCACATGGAGACATGCTTGTGCTTAACAATTTTCCACACTTTGGCAAGGCCAGTGGACTCATTTTCAGCTAGGTAAGTGTGTAGGTAAAAAAGACAGTTCTAATATTGAGGGTATAGCAACCATCCCTTTATAGCTTGGCTAACAAATACCGGGACACTAGAATCTGTGAAGTATATAGCAATCATGTAAAACAAAATGCCAGAGGAGAACTTAATGGGGTTACCCACTACTGTCAGACTTTATGGCTGAGGTCACAGCTCTTTTGGAAGAGTTCTATTGTGTCAGCTCATATAGGTCTCCAAGATTGCTTCTTACCTTGAGTGCTATGGGTCAGGTCCTGCTGGGGAAGCCCTCAGGCACTATAGGTGGTCCATTAACTCTTTCAACTATTAACTCCTTCATTTCTGACAAAGAGTAATTCACTGCTTTGCGACTCCACAGCCTCTTGCCTTTTCCAAAGTGCATTTGTTATTCACAAAAAAAAGCCTAGTGCCTTGACAAAGTCTAGTGCCCGCATTCTTGGTGCTGTTTGGCACAGGTCATGTTCTTTGAGTGGTTTATATGGTATGTAAACACAATACTCTATGCTTATCTGGCCTCTAGGACACTATCTACCATGGTATTCATTCTCTCTCTCCCCCGTGGCCTTAGTGAACCATCATCACCCCTCACCTGGATTAGTGCAATGTCTTCTAACCAACCTCTTTGCTTCTACCCTACCCCTTCCCACTCTGCCCTCAGTCTTAACCAACCACAGTAGCTGGAGCTTTAAAATGCAAATTTGATATCACTTTCAGCTTAAAATTCTTCTGTGACTCTCCTTCAGAAACCAAATGCAAACTTCTTAATAGGCTACACAAAAAGGCCGCCAGGGGCTGACCCTTATCCTCTGTCTCCAGCCTCATCTCCTGAAACTCCCTGCTGGCACCCTGTGCTTGAGCCATTATGAGTTACTTGCACTTCTGTTATCATAATGTATTCTCTCACACATTCATGTCTTTGTTCCTGCTGGTGCAATTTTTTTTAACTTCTTTTTTAGGTTCGGGGTTACATGTGCAGGTGTGTTATATAGGTAAACTGTATGTCATGGGAGTTTGGTGTAGAGATTATTTTGTTAACCAGGTAATAAGCATAGTACCTGATAGGTAGCTTTTCTGATCCTCTCCCCCCCTCCACCCCCTACCCTCAACTAGGCCTCATTGACTGTTGTTCCCTTCTTTGTGTCCATGTGTTCTCATCATTTAGCTCCCGCTTACAAGTATGAAATTAGATATTTGGTTTTCTGTTCCTGTATTAGTTTGCTAAGGATAATGGCCTCCAGCTTCATCCATGCTACTGCAAAGTACATAATCTTGTTCTTTATCATGGCTGCATAGTTTTCTGTGGTGTATATGCACTACATTTTCATTATCCAGTCTATCATTGATGGGAATTTAGGTTGATTCCATGTCTTTGCTATTGTGAATAGTACTGCAATGATTATACACATGCATGTGTTGTTATGGTAGAATGATTTATATTCCTTGGGGTGTATACCCAATAATAAGATTGCTGGGTCAAATGGTAATTCTGTTTTAAGTTCTTTGAGGAATCACCACACCGCTTTTCAAAATGGTTGAAGTAATTTACATTCCCACTGTCAGTGCATAAGCATTCCGTTTTCTCTACAACCTTGCCAGCATGTTATTTTTTTACTTTTTTTTTTTTTTGCAATTCTCCTGCCTCAGCCTCCCAAGTAGCTGGGATTACAGGCACATGCCACCACACCCAGCTAATTTTTGTATTTTTAGTAGAGACAGGGTTTCACCACATTGGCCAGGATGGTCTCGAACTCCTGTCCTCATGATCAGCCCGCCTCAGCCTCCCAAAGTGCTGGGATTACAGGCATGAGCCACCATGCTCCGCCAACTTTTTATTAATAGCCATTCTGACTGGTGTGAGATGGTATCTCATTGTGGTTTTGATTTGAGTTTCTCTAATGATTAGTGATGTAGAGCATGTTTTCATATGCTTGTTGGCTACATGAATGTCTTCTTTTGAAAATTATGTGCCTGTTCATGCCCTTTTCCCACTTTTTAATGGGATTGTTTGTTTCCTGTAAATTTGCTTAAGTTCCTTATAGATGATGGATGTTAGACCTTTGTAAGATGCATAGTTTGCAAGTATTTTCTACCATTCTGTAGGTTGTATGTTCACTCTGTTGATAGTTTCTTTCACTGTGCAGAAGCTCTTTAGTTTAATTAGATACTGTTTGTCAATTTTTGCTTTTTTTTTTTTGAAATTGCTTTTGATGTCTTTATTATTAAATCTTTGACAAGTCCTATGTGCTGAATGGTATTGCCTAGGTTGTCTTCCAGGGTTTTTCATTTAAGTCTTTGATCCACCTTGAGTTAATTTTTATACATGGTGTAAGGAAAGGGCCCAGATTCAATCTTCTGCATATTGCTAGCCAGTTAGCCCAGCACCATTTATTGAATAGGGAGTCGTTTCCCTATTGCTTATTTTTGTCAACGATCAGATGGTTGTAGGTGTGTGGCCTTATTTCTGGGCTCTCTGTTCTATTCCATTGGTCTATGTGTCTGTTTTTGTACCAGTACTGTGCTGTTTTGGTTACTGTAGCCCTGTGGTATAGTTTAGTCAGGTAATGTGATGCCCCCAGCTTTGTTCTTTTTGCTTATAGTTGCCTTGGTTATTTGGGCTATTTTTTTGGTTCCATATGAATTTTAAAATAGTTTTTCCTAGTTCTGTGAAGAATGTCATTGGTAGTTTGATAGGAATAACATTGAATCTGTGCATTGTTTTGGGCAGTATAGCCATTTTAATGATATTAATTCTTACTATCCATGAGCATAGAATGTTTTTCCATTTGTTTATGTCTTCTCTGATTTCTTTGAGGAGTGTTTTGTAATTCTCATTGTAGAGATCTTTCACCTCCCTAGTTAGCTGTATTCCTAGGTATTTTATTCTGTCTCTAACAAATATGAATGGGATTGCATTCCTGATTTGGCTCTCAGCTTGGCTGTTGTTGGTGTCTAGGAAGGCTAGTGATGTTTGTGCCTTGATTTTGTATCCTGAGACTTTGCTGACATTGTTTATCAGATCATGGAGTTTTGGGGCAGATACTATGGGGTTTTCTAGATATAGAATCATGTCACCTACAGAGATGGTTTGACTTCCTCTCTTCCTATTTGGATGCCTTTTATTTATTAGTCTTGACTGATTGCTCTGGCCAGAATTTCCAATACTATGTTGAATAAGAGTGGTGAGAGAGGGACCAGGCAAAGTGGCTCACGACTGTAATCACAATACTTTGGGAGGCTGAGGCAGGAGGATCATGAGGTCAACAGATTGAGATCACCCTGGCCAACATGGTGAAACCCCATCTCTACTAAAAATACAAAAATTAGCTGGGCATGGTGGCGCCTGCCTGTCATCCTAGCTACTTGGGAGGCTGAGGCAGGAGAATCACTTGAACCTGGGAGGTGGAGGTTGCAGTGAGCCAAGATCGTGCCACTGCATTCCAGCCTGGTGATAGAGCAAGACTCCATCTCAAAAAACAACAACAACAACAACAACAACAAAGGGAATGGTGAGAGAGGACATTCTTGTCTTGTGCTGGTTTTCAAGGGGAATGCTTCCAGCTTTTGCCCATTCAGTATGATGTTAACTATGAGTTTGTTGTAGATGACTCTTAACATTTTGAAGTGTGTTCCTTCAAGGCCTAGATTATTGAGAGTTGTTAACATGAAAGGATGTTGGCAATTCTAATGCCTAGAACACCCTTCCTATCCTCTCTGCCTATGTGTTGTTATGGTAGAATGATTCTATGTCTGATTCATCGTTGTTTAAGGGCTTTATTGAGATACAATTTACATAACATATAATTTACTAATTTAACATATGCATCTCAGTGGGTTTTAGTTTGGCCATGGAGTTGTACAACCAACATCACTATTTAATGTCAGAATATCTTTGCCTTCCTCAGAGAAAACTTGTACCCAATAGCAGACTTTCAATCTCCTGCCCTTCCTCCAAACCCTGGAAACCATTAATCTACTCTCTGTCTTTATTGATTTGCCTATTTCAGATTCATCTTTCAAGATTTCTCAGGTGTTGCTGTCTCTTGTTTGTCTTCCAGGCCCCCGATTTCAAAGTCTGTTATCTGGATTCCAGTAATACCCTATGCAAGGCTATGTCTTAGCGTTTATTTCACTGAATTCTTGCCTGCCTCCCCCAGGAAGTAACAGTCCTCTCTGAAACCCTGATGCCTAACACTTTGCTTGGCTCATAGGTAGTGCTCCATAGCTACTGGCTAAATTAAAGAATGACAGGGAGGAGGGCTTCTCAATGAGTGGGTGAGAGATGAGTGAGGATATAAGCCAGACAGTGAATGCTTAAGTGTCCATTTTTCAGCTCACTTGCACTTAAATAAACTTACCAACCACTACACTGATGTCTCTTCCATCTCTACAGTTGATGTGCATGTTCCAGAACCTAGGGAAATATTTCCATAAGTGGTGCAGAAGGAATATATCCTCAGGAAATATTCATGATACAGCAGTTTAAGCTTTACCTATGGGACTAACAGGAACACTCTCAGGCCATCTTTCTGCTTAATGTTTTCAATTTTCTATTTATTCTCTCTCTCTCCACCCCACTCCTTCTCCCTCACCCCTCTCTTCCTCTCCCCCACTCTCCACACAACCTCAGGATATTTGCCTTTGCTTTTAAAACACATTTTAGAATATCTCTGTTTAACAATGTAGGTCTTAAGACTTAAAAAAAATACTTTAGTATGAAATGTCTGAACAAGAATCCACTTTGAAAGCTGTTTAATTGTTCCATTTTAATATTCCACATTTCTTTCTTCATGATTGTATATTAAAAAGCTCATTAGCAAGGGAATATAAAACAATTTAACAACAAAATAGAATATAAAGATGTTTAAAAAGAAACTCTCTGATTTTCAGCATTTTCTTGGCTAGAGCCAAATGGGAGTAAACCCTGACTCTGGCTACCATTTTGGATCTTTATGTGTCTCTATGTCTTTCTCCCTGTTTCAACTTCCTCCTTCTCTTTTAATATCTTATCATCTTCCATGTCTCTTTTCTCCTCCATTCCTGATCTCTTTGTCACTCTCTCTTTTTTTGATTTTCTCCTCTGCCCATTCTGCTGCCTGAGGCTTCTTTTAATGTTTCACCTTCTGTTTCTCCTCCACTTTCTCTTTCATTCTTCCTAACTACTCTATTTTCTCTTTCTTTCCTCCTATTCCTTTCACACATGCAGAATGAGGTAGGAAAGGCACAATGGTGGGGCATGAGCAGGAAAAGAGAGTGGGAGAGACTAACAATGGGGCTGTCTTTCGCCTACCCCATCATCTGCCACCAAAGGAAATGTGTGCTGGTCCAAATCGCCCATATTTCTTCCCCTTTAAGGTAAGGCACATAACCTCTCTGTGCCTCACTTTTGTCCTCTATAAAATTAAAGCAAAATAGTACCTTCCCAGACTACCTCACAGAGATGTTAGGGGCAAACCTGGGAATGAATATGAGAAATGTTTGAAAAGAAACAGACCCCTGTGATTGGGAAGCACTGAGGAGGAACGGGTGGGAGGATGACGGCCTTGCACTGCATAGGGATCCAATTAACTGAGGATTGCAGTTCTTGCCCCTTTGAGGAGTGTGTTTCTTTTCACCTTTGTTCTACTCACCACATCACTTGGTTGTCTGTGTACCTTGTTTGAATGTTCTTAGTGTCTTCAGAGGGGAAGGATAACTTGCTCCTTTGTATGCTGTTGATTTTTATCCCTTCCTTTTCTCTTGCCTTGGGCTAGCAAACGGAACCTCCAGCAGCCAGCTCTCTACCCCCAAGTCTAAGCAGTCTCCCATCTCTACGCCCACCAGTCCTGGCAGCCTCCGGAAGCACAAGGTATTATGTCTCTTATACCTTACTAAACCTCTTTGCACTCAGAGTTTCCTGAATGGCTCAGTGAAGGTTTTCTCTTCCATTCCAACTCAAAAGCACATTAAGGCCAGAAATTTTCTTCATCTGGCTCCATTAGCTTGAAGTTCTGGGAATCCAAGCAGGGAGCAAGCTTATAGTCATTTTTATTTATTCCTCCAGTTCCTGATTTGTTTCCTGCTACATTCTAACACTTCATCCAAAGGGTTTCCAAAAGGTCTCCAAAGCTAATGAGGTAACCAAACCCTGCTTTGGGACATGGGTTGAGCACTTGTCTCCCCAGTTCAGAGACATAGCAAAGGGGGTGTTCAGGGCACTTTATGTCACCAGGCACCAGTCAGTGGAAATGACAAAGATAGCAGTCCCAAAAAGTTGCACTGAGTTACCTACTCCATTTAGATTTACTGGACATCAACAAATGAATAGCTCCTACTTTCACTATGTACTCTTCATTACCAGGCAGATTCTGGTGTAGTGTAGGAAGAGAGCACATATACACATTGCACTGGCCTTGGCCACCATGTATACCCCTTAAACTATTCCAAATAAATATATCATTAAATAGCAGAGCACATAAATTCCCTAGCCCTACTGTCCAAACAGATACTCATCCAAAAATCTCTGTGTAGAAAATATGCAATGGTCACTGCCTTGAATCTCTTATACCTAAGACAGTGTTGATGTGACTTACTCTCTGAATACCATACTGTGGAGCAACTTCCTCTAGCCTTCTCTAATCTTTTTCCTGCTCACAAGACTGGGTGTGAGATGGTAAAAGGCAAAAAGCCACCAATATGACTAACTGCATCACAGAATCAGAGATGGTCAGAGATGGAAGACACCTTAGATGGAAATAAACTAGTTTTATTTGATTCTCTAAATAATCTTATGAGGTTTGACATTTTACAGATGAGGAAATTGAGAGCCAAAAGGTTAAGTTACTTACCAGGGTAACATATCTAGCTATAAGAGTGGTACCCAAGTCACCGCCAGTGGTATGCTGTAGCCAGCTCACACGAGGTGATGAGAGCTGATTGTGTACATTGCTTCTCAACTCTGTATTGAGTGACATCATATTTGTAACTTGAATTTGGCCATGGTGGGAATATTTACACCATGGACATTAACAAATACTATAAGTCAAGGTTGTTTTTTTCTCACAGTCAGTTGCTAAACAGTTAACAGCACACTACTGCCCGTCATCCATTTTCATTTTCTTTTTTCTATATCAGTCTTTTAATTTCCTGGCTAATCTGGCTACTGCCTGCCCCACAATTTCTAATGTCTGTTCCGTTGCTTTAATGGCCCCTTTAACTTCTGCTATTGAACCTTCCAGAACTTTCTGATAGTCCTGTTGAGCTATTTCATTTCACCAAAGAAGTATTTACTGAACTCTGTGTAACCAGTGTTACCTAGAGATTATGAGATGGATGAAAATAGTTTTTATAGTTGGCTTTTAGTTATTCTTTGCTGAGCAGCAAAGCTTGTAAATATGGACATGCCAAAATGGGAACAGACTACTTCTGTTGTTCCACTGTCCACACAGCACCTCCTATATGCCTTTCTGCCCCTACCTTCCTTTTGGGAGGCATGATTTAGCCTAGCACCTTCCATCGGTACCTTCCCTAAAGTGTGAAGGCAGCTTGGACATTTGTTCTGCACACTCAAGTTATTCAGTTTTTCAACTGACATGTTCAGGTCATTTACGCTGAGGACCCATCATCCATAAGCCCACTAAGGTGAGTTGTTTGCATTGTTAAACTATTTTTTCCTGGTTGGGCTTGCAGGCACTTATGGCTTGTTTGTTTACTGACTCAATTCTAACCATTGAAGGACTAGAATAAGCTCACAGGTGGCAGCATTGTCAGAGCTTCACTGTTTTCATAACTGTGGAATTTTCAGTGTCTCATTTTATTTTTAAAATTACTCTTTTTAAAGACAGTTAAGCAAGCAAATGTTAAGTAATACATTATATCATTTTCTAGAGCAAGCTTTTAAATAAAGTAACATTTAAATTTGGTATAATTCTCACTATTTTTAAAGCTCTTTATTTTTATATCATTTCAAACTTACAGAAGAGTTGCAAAAATAATAAACAACTTATGTATCTCTTTACAGGGATTCACTAGTTGTTTATATTTTGCCTCATCTACTTATTTTTATGTTCTCCCTCTCTCTCTCTCTCTCTCTATATATATATGTGTGTATATATATA
Organism: Colobus angolensis palliatus; assembly: GCF_000951035.1. Classification (NCBI taxonomy): domain Eukaryota; kingdom Metazoa; phylum Chordata; class Mammalia; order Primates; family Cercopithecidae; genus Colobus; species Colobus angolensis. Next base: position 2,965,851 of record NW_012116533.1, on the reverse strand, counting down.
TATATATATATAGACACAGACACAAATAAATACATATAGTACATGTTATTATTTTTTCTGAACTATTTGAGATTAACATCATGGGCAAACATTATGCCCCTTTACCCCTCAATATGTCAGTATGTAGTTCCTAAGAACAAGGACTTTTTCTTTCATAACCATAGCACAATCATCAAAATTAGGAAATTTAACACTGGCACAATACTATTACATACTCTACAGTCCATATTCAAACTTTATCAATTGCTTTAATCATGTTTTATTTTTCTGGTCCAAAATCCAATCTAGAATCACATGTTGCAAGTTCTCATGTCCCTTTAGTCTTCTTTAATCTGGAAAAGTCCCTGAGACTCTCTATCTCTCAGTACAGTATATTGTAGAAATAAAGGGTACAGGCCAGTTATTTGGTAGAATGCCTTTCAATTTGGACTTGTCTGATGTTTCCTTGTGATTAGATTCAGATTCTGAATTTGGGGCAGGAATATCATAGGAGTGATGTTGTATCCTCTCAGTGCATCCTATCAAGAAGCAATAGTGTCATGCTTACCCCACCAGTAATGAAGATTGAACTGGTTTTTCTGAATAAGATAAAAAGCTTGTGACCCTGTCTCAGTCCCCCTGGATCTCAGGTCCTAGATTCATGCTCCTCCTTTCACACAGCTACCTGAACCTTAGCACCATCAAGTCTCGGGGCAGCAGGTCTGAGCAGATCTCATCTAAACTTCTGTCCAAGTGGACCTGAAAGGTGTGAGTCATGATGCAGACAGGAAGCAGATGGCTGAGGCCACGACTTTCCTCCTGCACAACTGGAAAAAACTTGAAGTCCCAGCATCCCTTTGGTAACTTTTGATGGCTGTGGCGGGGCCCTAAGCTGTAATCAGCTTCTTGGCTTCTTCTCTTAAGCAGTTCATGGAGAATCTTCTTTAATGCAGCTGCAATGGGGTTAGCCAAAGTCCGCATACTCAAGTGTTACAATGTGGACACGAAGTAAATCCTTGGATAGTTAATGAGAACAACATTTTGCATTTTCATACTGCTTTTTTTTCTATTGCACAGCCATTTTCTCATTTACTCTTGTGATATCCCTGTGAAAGAGACAGGGCAGATAGCATTTCCCTTTTACGGATGAGAAAAAAAGAGGTGCAGAGGAAAGACAGTCCCACTATGATTCAACAAAAATTTATTAAGGATCCCTTTGGAGAAATACGTAGTGAAGATTTTCAAAAAAATCTAGAAGGATAAGGAAACTCTTTCATTTATTTAATTTTTAAAATTTCAGATCAGTGATTGCACCAATGGCTTTAAATTTAGAGGCATTTTGTATGCAGTTGTCTAGAGACTAGAGGGAAGTATATTCAACATAGTATTTGAAAATATAAATAACGTTATTTAAATATGCACTTTCCTCTGCTTCCAGACTTCTTTTGTCCTCTTGTATGTGCTTGGAGAGGCCCTTTGATGAATAAAGTAGGGTCCTGACCCTTAAATCACAGAATGCAACTAACTCTAATATAAGTGGCTTTGGGTAGTATGATCAAGAGCTAACGAAAGGACTGCATGAGCACAAAGGAGGGTGGGAAACACATCCTACTGGGAGAGAGTGGGAGATGGGGAAAGCTTTTCACAGAGGTAACATTTAAGTGGCTGGTGAAGAGAACAGGCATGCCAGCTTTAAAAAAAATCAGCAAGAAACAAAATCACACCACCATGAAATTGCAGGGCACGTTTGGGAAATAGAAAAACCAAACTAGAAGCCAGGTTTCTCAAAACTCCTCCCTGACTTCCTTAGGACTATAAGCTCCTTGGACCAGAGACCAACTTTTTGTTTTCTCTAACACAATAGTATCGCCAGCACAGCTGTATTTGTTACAAACATTTTGTTCTGTAGGGCTCCAAGGGACTAAGCAAATGAATTTCAGGTGCAAATTATTTGTATTGCTAAGCAATATGTGTGTTTCTGTATTTCTACATATCAATCAACAACAACAGAATGTTGAGATAATTCCTTTTCCTGGACACTGTTCTACCCATACAAGAAAATACATTTTGAATACGAAATAATTTGATGGCGATACAGTGTTCAGAAGTTCATAATTAGGCCTAGTTCTATGAATTCTCTCCATTGCCTGCATCTCATGCCATTAATTTGGAGTCTCACAGCAGCTACAAGTGAAATCTCTTCAGGATTCTACCCTCAGGCCTTATCCCCGCTTCCTCTGAGATAAAGTTCTGGAACAATCTTCTCAGGTAATTTTTTCCAGCAACCAAGCAACTCCACTGAAGTGTCTGTTGCATGAATAATGCTAAAGCCCAGTGGTTCAGTGTGCTGGGACTCAAGGTGGCCTCCATATGATTAAAAGGTACTTTTGTACTACCTGAAAAATACCCAGGGAGTTCACTAACTTGGCAATGTGTGTACCATTTCTCTTGCTTTGGGGTAACTACAGAAAAAAATAGAGTGATTGCAGTTTATAGAATTTTGGAACTAGAAGGAACCTTAAAGATCTTCCTCAGTTTTAAGATCTAGAAGCAAGGACCCTGAAAAGAGAAGTTAAATGGCAAAGGTAGGCCTAGAATCTGAGTCTCCAGACTCTTAATCCTATGCTTTTTATATTACAGTGTTGTTTCATCATATGCAAGTTTAACTTAATGGAATTCATCAATAGTCATAACATAGTAATAGAGCGAACAACTATAAAACCTTCTCTTACATTTGTATACATCATTACATCCTGAATATCACTACATACCTATATATACACATGTATATATATTTATTATATATTATAAATATATATACATGTGTATATATAGGTGTGTAATGGTATATACATTATAAATATATATACATGCATATTGCTGTATATGGCTGCATACTCAGAAATCACATAAATAGTACTTAATTGTCAATATAAAGGATTTTCAAAGGTACTTTAAAACAATAGCAGCTTATTGAGATATAATTCCCATAGTATAGAAGTCACTCCTTTAAAGGGTACAGTCTGGTGGTTTTTAAGGTAATTTAGTATACCACTATCTACTTTTAGAACATATTCATCACCCTCAAAATAAACCCCTTACCCGTTAGCAGTCGCAGCCCCTTCCCCTTTCATCCAACCCCTGGCAACCAACCACTAATCAATTCTGTTTCTATGGGCTAGCATATTTGAAATAGTTCATATAAATTTCCCCCTGAAAACTGCTTTAGCTGCATCCTATAAGTTTTGGTATGTTGTGATTTCATTTTCCTTTATCTCAAGGTATTTTCTAATTTTTCTTGTGATTTCTTTTTTGACTCACTGGTTAGTCATCTGTGTGTTATTTAATTTCAACATACATATGAATTTCCTGAATATCTTTCCATTATTGTTTCTAATTTAATTCCACTCGGGCCAAAGAATATAATTTGTATCATTTAAATCCTTTTAAATTTATTGAGAATTGTTTTATGGCCTAGCATATGATCTATCCCGGAGAATGTTCCATGGGAGCTTGAAAAGAATATGTATTCTTCTCTCATTGGATAGAATATTCCATAAATGTGTATTTGTTTATAGTATTATTCAAGTCCTCTAATTACTCGTTGGTCTTCTGTCTAGTTGTCCTATCCGTTATTGAAAGTGGGATATTTAAGTCTTCACCTAATATAGTTGACTTGCTTGTTTCTCCATTCAGTTCCATCAGTTTTTGCTTCGTGTATTTTGGTACTCTGTTAAGACACATAAATATTTATATTTATGTTTTCTGGATATATTGACTCTTTTTATCATTATAAAATGTTCTTTGTCTCTAGTAATAAATTTGTCTTAAAGTCTATTTTTTTCTGACATCAATACAGCAATTCTAGCTCTCATTAGTTACTGATTGCATGACAAATCTTTTTCCATCACTTTACTTTCAACATATTTGTGTGTTTGAATCTAAATTGTTTCTCTTTTAGATAGCATTGAGTTGGATCATGTTTTCTAAAAATCTATTTTGCCAGTCTCTGCCTTTAATTGGATTGCTTTATCTACTTATGTTTAACGTAATTATGGTAAAGCGGGAATTACATCTAACATTTTGCGATTTTCTATATATGTTATATCATTTTTTGTTCATTACTTGATGCTTGCCTTTTATGTGTTAAATATATTTCTTAGTGCACCATTTTAATTCCCTTGTTGTATTTTTACTAATTTCATTTTGAGTAATATTTTTTAGTGGTTGCCCTGAGGATTACAATTTACATTTTAATACACTCTACTTAAGATTAATACAAACTTGATTTAAATTATATATAAAAATTTTGCCATAGCATAGCTCTGTTTCTTTCCCACTCCTTTTTTCTCTTACTGACATACAAATTACATCTTTATACATAATAAGTCCATCAACACAGTCTTGTAATTACTAGTTCTTGTAGTTGTCTTTTGAAATAAGCCAGACACAGAAAGAAAAATATGGTATAATCTCACATATATGTGGGATCTAAAAGAAAAAAGGGCCAAATATACAGAGATGGAGAATAAAACAGAGGTTACCGGAAGCCCAGGATAGAAAGGGAAGAAATGAGGTGATGTAGGTTAAAGGATACAAAGTAACAGATATATAGGATGAACACATCTAGAGATCTTAATGTAAAATATGAGGACTATAGGTAATAAAATTGTATTATTGGGTAAGTAGATTTTAGCTGCTCTTGTCAGCAAAAAAGTAATTATTTCACTATAGTAACCACTATACTATCTATATGCAACCCATAACATTATGTTGCAAACTTCAAATATACACAGTAAAATTTACTTTTAAAAAAAGAAGAAAAGAGTTACAAAAATAAGTTTGTACAGTCTTTTGTGTTTACTTATACATTTACTATTTTTTTAATTATGTGGATTTGAATTACTTTCTCATATCCTTTAATTTCCCTGTGGATGATTCTCTTTAATATTCTTTTGCAGGACAGGTCTGCCAGCAATGAATTTTGTGTGTCTATTTGGGAATGTTTTAATTTCTCCTTTATTTGTGATGATAATTTTGAATGAATAGGATAGTTTTGTTTGCTTACCTTAAATGCCTTGATCCAGCAAGACTCCCAGCCTTTGCCGAGGGACTCTGTTCCTGTGTTGGGACATGATTTCAATGCTCTGCCAGGCAGTTTACAACTCCATCTTAGCATTCTCTTGCTGCTTGCACAGGGCCTCAGGGTCAGCCAGTGGGGAAAGATTAGGGCCATCTCACTTGTTTTCTAAGAATATACCCAGTCCTGAACTTGTGCCTGGCCTTCTAGATTCCCAGGAATATGTCTGAGCTTTTCTTTTTTTTTTTTTTTTTGATCAACGTTTTTAATCTGGGTACATCCTTCCTTAACATTATGAGAGGAGAAATACTTCTAAATAGCAGTAATAATTTGCCCTATCTACCTAATGACATTGTTGTGAGGATCAAAAGAGATAATATGTTTGAGCTTTTTTTTTTT
>NW_012116533.1:2895894-2960343 GCF_000951035.1 Colobus angolensis palliatus | reverse complement strand
GGGTTTCACCGTGCTAGCCAGGATGGTCTCGATCTCCTGACCTCGTGATCCGCCCGTCTCGGCCTCCCAAAGTGCTGGGATTAGAGGCTTGAGCTACCGCGCCCGGCCCTGAGCTTTTCAAAGATCCTTATAGGCACATAATTCTATGACTTTTTCCTTTCAAGGTTTTCAGCAGCTTGATTTGCCCCAACTTTTGCCCTCTTCCTCCTACGGCTGCGATTTTTAAACAATTGCAACTGATCAATGCCCCCTGAAAAGGCTGTTCACAGCAAGTGTGCTCTGAGTCAGGTTAAAAAAAGAACCTGGCAAATGGAAGTTTCCAGGGAGCTAACCCACAGGTCAAAGAGTAACAATTCTCTGGGAATGAGTTATATGGGGAGCTCCAAACCCCCAACTGCATCCTCTAGTAACTACTAGATTGCTGTTTTTCACAGGTAGAGTAGTTGTGACTGTTGGTTTTCAAGGCTACCATGGAGCTGGGAAGAGGGAAAATGGAAATAGGGCAAGTTGAAACACCAAACATCTTAGTATTTTTACAAGATTCATCAGTGTTTTTTCAATACTATTTGGACTGTTGCAAGCTTTTGATTGATTTTTAGAGTCCTGAAAAAGTTCATTTTGACAGTTTTGTCAGTGTTACTGCATTTGTTGAGGAACAGATTTTCAGAGGGGCTTATGCCACCTCTCTAGAAGTCCAGAACTCAAAAATACTTTTGACTATGTTCACTTTACTCCAGTACTTCAGAATTAATCCCTTCAGAGATACAACTCCATTGTATGCCACTTTGCCTCAATTCCATTTTACATGTATTCGTTGCATTTCTAGTATTTTCTTGACATTGTACATCCTACCTGTTTATCAGTTTTCTAAGAAACTTTTGTTTGGTAGTTTAGAACAGGGATGCCAAATTCTGTCTGTGTCTTGGTTATATTTGCATGGATGACCCACCCCATCTAAAATGTTTTTTTTTTTTTTTTTTTTTTTTTTTTTTTTTACGTATTTAAGTTTTTGTAAAAGAGCAAACCTCAAACAATGAGGAATGTGTGACAGAGACCATATGTGACCTGCAAAGAAAACCTAAAATAGTTACTATCTAATCTTTTACAGAAAATTTTGCCAACCCCTGGCTTACAGTGAAGGGATGGTACGTTGATGAGAACTGAGAACTGAGTCTATTTGCTGTAGTTGCCTTTGTTGTGTTTCTTAATCATTCAATATTCCTTTAGGACTCCCAAATTATAGTCTCAGAGCTGGAAGAAACCTTACAGATTATTCACTGATAAAGAAACCAATATTCAAAGATTTGTTCTATGTCATAGCATTAATTGGCCAGGGTTAAACCTTGGGTTTCTGAATATGCTTTACTCCTCTTTCCATTATAAGGTGCCTACAAGTTTTCCTGTCACTTCTTTCTCAGCAAAAAGCATTTTCAATGTTAGATAAATTCTCAATGTTACATAAATAAGCCCTTCTCCTCCCCACTCTTGTCTCTCTTCCTCATTTCCACTCTTTTCTCTACCTCAAGGAGAAACTGTGTTCTCCAATTTTCTTGAACAATCCTCTACTGAAGTTCTTGTCCTTATGATACAAAAGCAGTGGCAAGGTGGTGGGGGTGGGGGTGCCACAGAATTGATTCTATATTTTCCAGTTTTCTTTGGTATCTTACCGACAACATGTATGAAAAAATGTGGTTTTCAAATTGTGTTCCATTTGGGAAAGGTGAGAAAGACAGAAGTGGGTGAGATTTTGCCTCCCACACCTCTGGTACAACTAGAACAACTACACTTTTACCTGTTCCATGTATTGGGCTTCCAAGCAATATTTCATTTGAATAGAGGATTTAAAGGGAGAGAGAGGGAGGAAAGAAGAGAGAGAGAGAGGGACAGAGTTAAAAACCAGTGATTTATACCATGGATGGAGTCCAAGAGGAATCACAAGGATCTTCAAATAAAGCCCTTGGAGAATGGGAAAAAGTCAGTGCCATGTCATCTCCGGCCCTCCATCTCCTCAAGACAGACATAAGGCTTGAGGCAGTATTGCAGCCAGGAATCCCAACTCCTGGAAGCATCAGAAAATAAGTTGGAAGTAGGTAAATGTGGTACATTTTCCCAGCTATCATTTATTCAGGGCCTGAAAGTTCTCTGGAAGATTGAAATGAAACTACATATATATTCACAACTGATTTTGACAGGGGTGCAAATGTCAGTCAATGGAGGAAAGACAGTCTCTTCAATAATGCTGCTGGAGCAGTTGAATATTCATAGGCAAAAAAAAGTGTCATGGCCGGGTGCAGTGGATCATGTCTGTAATCCCAGCATTTTCGGAGGCCGAAGTGGAGGATCACTTGAGGTCAAGAGTTCGAAACCAGCCTGGCCAACATGGTGAAAATACTAAAAATACACAAATTAACCGGGCATGGTGGTGGGCACCTGTAAACCCGGCTACTCGGGAGGCTGAGGTAGGAGAATCGCTTGAGCCCAGGCGGCAGAGGTTTCAGTGAGTGGAGATCACACCACTGCACTCCATCCTGGGTGACAAAGAGGGACTCTGTCAAAAAGAAAAAAAAAAAAAGAAAAAAAAAGTTTCTTGACCTAAACCTCGTATCATACGCAAAAATTAAAAATGGATTATAAGCAAAGAATTCTTAGACTTGACAACAAAAGTAAAATCCATAAAATAAAAACTGATAAATTGGGTAAATTTGACCTCCAAAATTAAAAATGTTTGCTCTGCCAAAGACCATGCAAAAGGTGTGAAGGTGTAAAAAGACAAGATATAGACTGGGAGAAAATATTTGCAACCCAATATCTAATTAAAGGCTTACTTGGAGAATATAAAATAACTGTTAAAACTTAGCAGTAAGAAAAAATCTAATTCAGAAATGAATAAAATCATGAAGAAACATTTAATTGAGGAAGAAATATAGATGAAAACTAAGCACATGAAAGGATGTTAAACATCATTAGCCATCAGGGTAATGCAAATTATAACCACAATGTGATGTCAATACAAATCCACAAGAATGGCTAAAATGAAAAATGGTAAAAACATCAAATACTGGAGAGAATGTGGAGAAACTGAACTAGTAATACTTTGCTGGCAGGAGGTGAGACTGTAAATGGTATAGCCACACTGGAAAGCAATATGGCATTCCTTACAAAACTGAAAATGGAATTACCATATGACTCAGCAATTTTAGTCCTGGGTGTCTGTCTCAGAGAAATGAAAATGTATGATCACATAAAAACATGTACAGTACAGGAATGTTTACAGCAGCTTTATTTGCAATAGCCCAAAACTTGAATCATTCAACGTGTGCTTCAGCAGGTGAATGGCTAAACAAACTGTGGTACATCTACACCATAGAATACTACTCAGCAATATAAAGGAGCAAATTATCGATACATACAATGGTTTACACGAGTCTCCGAGGAACTATGCTGAATGTAAATGGCCAATCCCAAATGGTTATATACTGTATGGTTTCATTCATATAATATTCTTGAAATTCCAAAATTACAGAGACAGGAAGCAGATTATTTGTTGCCAGGGCTCAGGGAAGAGGGGAGGATTGGATGGAGCTCTAATGGGGTAGCACAAGGGAGCCTTGTGTTGAAGGTACAGTTCTGTATCTTGACTGTGGCGATGGTCACACAAATATACACACATGATAAAATTGCATAGTACTATATACACACATACATACACACCCCACACACAAATGATTGCATGTTAAACTGCAAAATGGTACCATTAGGGAAAATTGATTGAAGGGTACATTGGTACAAGGGTACCTCCCTGTACATTTTTTCAACTTCCTGTGAATCTATAACTATTACGTTGTAAAAATTAAAGAAAGTATTAATAAAAACAAAACAGCCATTCCAGAGCTCAAGATATCAAGAAAAAGAGAATTAACTTTGTCTCTTCTCTTCTTATAGGACCTGTACCTGCCTCTGTCCTTGGATGACTCGGACTCGCTTGGCGATTCCATGTAAAGGAGGGGAGAGTGCTCAGAGTCCAGAGTACAACTCCAAACCTATCATTGTAGTAGGGTACTTCTGCTCAAGTGTCCAACAGGGCTATTGGTGCTTTCAAGTTTTTATTTTGTTGTTGTTATTTTGAAAAAAACACTCTAATATGTTGGGTTTATTTTCCTGTGATTTCTCCTCTGGGCCACTGATCCACAGTTACCAATTATGCGAGATAGATTGATAACCATCCTTTGGGGCAACCTTCCAGGGATACAAAATGTGCTAGTCCGTGACCTTTCAATGGAAAGCTTAGGTGCCTGCGTTATTTTTGCCCTGTCTCATTTTGCCCATACAGTCTTCCTTCTGTAGAGGGCTGTTTACATATACAGCACTTAACATGTTTGTGTGGGGAAAAATACTCATTGGCAGATCCAAGAATGACTTTGTCAAAACACAAGTGCCCCTTTTCTCTGGATCTCAAGAATGGTGAATGACCCTGGAAGGACAGCAAGGCAACTCCCCAGCCTCACTCTTCACTCCTGATTGAGGCCTGGGTTTGTTGTCCAGCACCAATTCTGGCTGTCAATGGGGAGAAATAACTAACAACTTATAATTGTGACACCAGATGCTTAGGATCCTGGTGCTGGGTTAGCTAAGAGAATAGGCAGAATTGGAAAATACTGCAGACATTTTGGAAGAATTTATAAAGCACAGTGAATTCCTGGTCAATCTCTCCACTGAGGCAATTTGGAATCAATAAGCAATTGATAAGAGTTTGGAGTAAGGGACTTCATATACCTGATTCCTCTAGGAGGCTGTCTAACATACCACATGATTACATGAACTGCATGGTATCCATCTATCTCTGTTCTGTTGAATGCCTTGTTAACAGCCAACACTGAAAACACTGTGAGAATTTGTTTTCAGGTCTGACACCTTTCAGTCTCTTTTTATAGCAAGAAATCAATATCCTTTTTATAAAAACTCATGTCTGTATTTCAGGAGCAAACTCTTCGGGCTCCTTTTTTATAAACTGGTGATTTTTCTTTTGTCTAAAAAACACATGAAGAAAATTTACCAAAAAAAGCAGAATAATAATGTAGTTTAGAAATTATGCTGTCACTGCCAAACAGTAACCTCCAGGAGAAAACAAAATGAATAGCAGAGGCCAATTCAATAGAATCAGTTTTTTGATAGCTTTTTAGCAGTTATGCTTGCATTAATAATTTCAATGTGGACCAGACATTCTAATTATATTTTAAATGAAATGTTACAGCATATTTTAAGCAACTCTTTTTATCTATAATCCTAATATTTCATACTGAAGACACAGAAATCTTTCACTTGTCTTTAACATTAGAAAGGATTTCTCTTTACTAAGGACTGATCATTTGAAATAGTTTTCAGTCTTTTGAGATACAGGTTTATAATACTGGTTTTTTTTCTGTAATTGTAGCCCATAATGGCAAAAACAACTAAATTTAAGTGAAGGTCATGCATGCCAATTCTGTGTTTGCTTTTAGCAGATATGAAGATTTCCTTATTTCTTTGTAATTGTGCAGATATTTTGAAAGGCACAGCATTCAAAGCCAAGCTGCTGTTTGGCTACTGAATGGTTTGCAGTTGTTCCTCCACTCTAAATGGAATGAGCTTGCTGTGTGTGTGTGTGGTGGTGGTGGGAGGGGGTGGTACATGTGTGTATATGTGTGCATCTGCAGCTGCTTCAAAATTAGGAAATACTACAGGACACCCCTGTAATGGATTGGTGGCAACTTGGTGGCACTGCTGATGTGCACTGTGTAGGGGGAACCTAGTGGTGGTAGGGGTAGCTCAGATGCTCCTAGACAAGTTTCAGATGTCTGTAGCTACCAGAAACATTTTTGGTTCAGGAGAAGTGAGATGATGATACTACTGGTTTCTGGTGAAACTGGTCATTGAAGAACCCCAAATGATGAGGTTCTCTTTTTGCCCCTCTCCTTTATTTGTAGACCTATTCAAAACCATTAATAAATTCATTTTACTCAGTCCCTATTTCTTTCTAGAAGCTCAGGGTTTTCTTAGTGCCTCCCAGAACATTTTGTAGTTAATTGGGAAAAAGTGATACTTGGATTAGGGGGTGTGGGCATAAAGAATGGTGGGAGGCCTGATTTTAAACTTCAGGCCAGAGCCCCCCAGTGACTCCACCCATAGTCTCACTTTAGGTCTCATTTAGTCCAACACCTTTATTTTAAGATGAGGAAATGGAGGCTGGTAAAGAGCAGGACCAGAGGAAGAATCCAGATTTTCTTATGCTTGGGCCTCACACTAGCTCTCTGAGCATTTCTTTGATTGCGGTATATGTACTACTAGAAAATACTAAATAGACATATTTTCTTTAGGATAACCTTTGAACCAACAATCTTCAATAACAGTAGTACATTTTCCATCTTACTTTTAATTGAGTGTAAGGAAGTGTTTCTTTATGGCCATTTTGGCGGGGGCAAGGGATGGGGTTTGGCATAGTCCAAAATTCGTCTCCAATAATTAATTGCATTTTAAATTGGCCCACTTTCAAGGCAAATTTTTTTGTGTGTCTGTAACTGAGCTCCTCCACCCCTGTCATTCACTCCCAATTTTACCCAATCCAATTTTACCACTCAAGTTCCATTGTGTTAATTTCTGCACAGTCAGCAAACATCAAGTCAGCAAGCATTTGCCACCACTCCCTATACTTCTCCCTCCCTTTTATACACACACACACACACACACACACACACACACATACACACATACAATCCATCTCTTGCTTGTTCCTACCTCCTGATTTTTCTTCCCTACAGAAATAGAAATAGGGACAAAGAAGGGGAAAATGTATATATTGGGGCTGGGCTGAACAACTAACTTCATAAGTAGTGTTAACTAGGGGTAATTTGAGAGAAAAGTTCCTTTTCTCTTCACTGTTTTGGAAAGGATAGCCATTAGCATGACTGCTTTGTGTCCTTATGGACTTTAGTATTAGCCTAGATTGAATCATAGTGTTTTCTAGCTGGAAGGAACCTTAAGATCACATCATCTACTCCTCTACTCCAAATTTCTCATTCTTCAGGCCAGGAAACTGAGACACAGAGGTAAAGTAATTTCCCCAAGGTCACACAGCTGGCTGGAGCAGGATTGGGATTAGAACCCACACCTCCTGGCTCTTATTCTAGGGCCTTTTCCCCCTAAGCACTATTGCCTTCCACTAGGCCCCTGAGAGTTATTTCCCAGGGTCATGTTGCATCTTGGAGCCACATGCTGCTGCCCTGATGTCAGTGGGAAATCCACCCAGCAACCTAATACAACCCCTTTTCCCTGCATTCACATGGTTCCTATCCACGTGGGTTGCAGATGTCCTCGGAGAGAGTGAGGCATTGAGGGCCAATAGGAGCAATGGGGTCCCTGGCCTTGTCCATCTGATTCAGGAGATCACTGCTCCATCTTGAGGAGCCCTCTGAATAGGCCCCCCTGAATGCTTGCCTTGCCCAAATGGCATGGAGGAAGACTGATTTTCACTGTCAGTTCACCTTGTGTCATCTCATAATGGTTGGTCTTTCCAGGCTGAGGGAAATGTTTCTTGTTTCCAGAGTAGAGAAAGAGTGGAACAATAGCTTTGTTCATCCTAACTTTCTGAGATGGCTTTTCAACATTTTAAAAAACTAGTGTGGCTACCATTCACTGGCAATGATTTCTTTTAGCATATGGGAGTGAGACAAGCTAGAGAAAATAACCTGGTCTTGCTGTGGTTGCCCTCATCCACAATGTCCCCAAAGCCATCCTGCTCTGATGAGGACAATTTCCAGGTATAAGCAAGGGGCTTTGTGACAAAAATGTACCCTGGTTGATGTTAAATATTGGCTCCTGTGTTTGCACCAAAATAGCAAGCTGTGTACTCTATACACTCTTCCCATCTTCTTGTGTACACTGCTCCTGTGGCCTTCCACAGCAGAAACCAGGGCAAAAGGGTAAAAATCATGTGGTTTTCCTTGCCGCAAGGCTCTTCCTGGGGATTAAGGGGGTATTTATTAGTGCAGTTCAAAGAGTCCTCCTTCTGGGCTTCTCTTTCCTTCCTCCTTCTCCTCCCCAGTCACAAGTAACCAAGGAACCTGAAAGTGGATGTGTAGCTATTTGAAGAAGGCAAGGAACCCTGAGATTCTTCTTTGAATCATCTAGTCCAAGTCCTAGACCAGTGATCGGTGCTTACCTCGAACAAAATTTTGTCTGTGCTCCTAATCCCTTCAATACTCTGGGTACAGATGCTCCCAATCACCCTGCACATTTGATTCTAAATGACTTTTATTTTTTAAAAATCCATATCCCTAGGACAGGAGAACAGGATGCCTATATCCCCAAAATGAGCTCCAGGACACTCATGGGAATGTTCCCAAAGATCAACCCACCTCAGAAACATCTGTGCCAAGAGACTTCCCCAGATAGAAACACTGGGACAGTGTGGTTTGAACAACTTCTTTTATGGTGGTCCAGTTTGCTATGGAAATAAAGGGCATTGGTTTTTTTAAAAGGTGATTGGAACCTGTCCTTGGCCACATAGGGCCACTTGGATCCATTTCCAGGCCTTACTCATGTATTGCCTTCACTGAATCAAGGGCTTTGACTTTAAGTCCCAGACTGTTCTCCCAAGGGAACAATAAGTGTTTTGGAGTTCATCTGGGGTGGAGCATGAGAATGTTGCCCCATCTATCCCTTCAGGAAGGGTGCCTTTCCTCCCTTTCTCCTAAAGCCTGGTCCCCAGAATTTGTTTTCATCTCCAAAAGTCTAGTATGGTCTTTACACCCAGCCTCTTAGTGTTGCTTTCTGCCTTGTTCCTTATTAAGGATCTACGCAGACCTCCCACTTTGGCTTAGCTAGGGTGACGTTGGCTATCATTTGACAAGACTAACAATTTTTTTTTTTTTTGACAGAGTCTCCCTCTGTCACCTAGGGTGGAGTGCAGTGGCACAATCTTGTCTCGCTGCAATCTTCACCCTTCACCTCCCAGATTGAAGTAATTCTCCTGCCTCAGTCTCCCGAGTAGCTGGGATTACAGGCACATGCCACCAAATCTGGCTTTTTTTTTTTTTAGTAGAGATGGGGTTTCATCATGTTGGCCAGACTGGTCTTGAACTCCTGGCCTCAAATTATCTGCCCACCTTGGCCTCTGAAAGTGCTGGGATTACAGGCATGAGCCACCATGCCCAGCCAACAAGACTAATTTTTTATCACTTGGTTTATTGGCTTCAACATCTTCTGGAATCAGAGGTGATTTTTTCTTACCTTGGTTGCCTGAGACTAGGAGAGTACAGAATTCCAGTTGGGAATTAAGGCATCTTTCTGCTCCTAATCAGAAGGGCAGGTTAGTTGGGAGAGGTCAGATGGCACAACAGAAGTCACCTTGTAAGTAAGGCAAAGACTTGAAGGCATTAGCCTTTCTTATTACTAGTTTTCAATAACCTGAGGGAATCAATGGCTTTTTGCCACTCTACCTCTTGTGTGTCTCTTTAACTTTTCTTCCTCTGTCTGGTTTCCTCTATTCTCAGTTTATACTCTATGTTATCATTCTCTCTTTCCACAATACAAACATCCATCCTTTGTCCTGTGCAATTCTCTCTCTCCCCTTATTATATTTATTTGTACTTTTTCCTTCCTCCCTGTTGAGACATTGGGCATGTGCCTCTTCTTAGCCTGTGATTTTGCCTTGGGACTGATGATAAATTATTTCCGGATTCAATCAGCGCTGGTCCTACCCCAGTCCAATCAGAAGTATGTTGGTGGGAATCAACCTGATCCTGGCCCTTTCTTCTTCTCCATTTTCATTCTTAATCCCTCTCCACAGATCTTTACAAGCAGTTTCCTTATAGCTCATGTATCTTTAGGTCTTTGCCTTCCAAGCGCTGTACAGAATACTTTGTGTTTCCTTTTTGTCTGCCATTTTGTGGAGCAGTGAAGCGTGCTCAGAGACATAATCAGCTGAAGAGAAAAAGTCCAGCCATGGATTTATATCAGCTAAATACTAATAATTGATTTTATTTGATTTGCCCATAATTTTTAAAGCTGCAATATAATATAATGAGGGACCACAGGTAATTTCTCCTGTCATTTGTTTCGGCTAGATGGGGGTGGGGGAGTAATTGCTTAAAGTTTTACCATTACACTTTAAACTCTCTATAAATAATCTTGTTTGGGGCTTGCTGTTGAGTTGTTTTAACTAAACTGGTAGGCAATTGGAGTTGATTTAAATGAAAAGATTATTTAACAAATCTATACTATAAAAAGAGACATTTGCTTAATTGAAATGTATTTTTTCCTTCTATTACTAGAGTCACCTAAACATTTACTCTTGACACCAACTGTTCATGATACTGAATAGACAGTCCATATAAGAGAAATTAGTGGACCTAAAGAAGCCAGCTTGTAGGTGTTAATTTATTAAACAGAGTGCAAAGCCCTTGGAAATGTCATTGCTTTGCAATACCATATGGAATGCCAAAATTTACAATGACTTTTCTTTATAAGTTATCCGAAAGGGGTTTGAACAAGTAAGAGGTTATGCCAAAATGTCTCCAATGTATGGTCCTGTAATATATTGCAGCTTGAAGCCAATGATCCCTTATGACTTGTATACAACTAATGCATGTTTTGATTGAATTTTGCATTTCCCATGTGTGGTAAGTTCTTTAAAATGTTTTTGATCACCTTTTTGTGCCATTAAACTTGTACAGAAAATGCTTTTATGGCCATTTTCAAAGGGAGAAAGTTTAAAATGGAAACAGCCCACCCTTTCTGCCCTATAGCTGTAGTTAGAATTGAGTAACTGTAGCAAAACAGCTGTAATTGGTGGTTGTAGTGTTAGAGGTGTTAGCTTGCTAGTGACTAGTTTTGGAGAGTAAATGCATGATATTGTACATCACATTTCTTAAATAACTCATTTTAACCTCTGAAAAGAATATATTCTTCTTTGTAGTCCTTTTCCCCACCCCCCTTGCCCTCTCCCTTTTCCTGCTCCCAGGTGTCTTACAGTTGTAAATATCTGATTTGAGGCCCAATAATTCTAGCCAAGTAAAGTCAGCAAACAACAAACAAATCAAAATGTGGGGAAAAGGCATTTCTCAACCATCTCTCAGTAGTTATTGATCATTTCTTAAGGAGTGGCATTGTGATCAAAGACTCAACTTTACGTAAAAATCAGTGGTAAATTGGGGTTGTATTTGGCCATTTGATTACATTTCAGGATTGAACAGTTTTCAGAATCACACGTAATTCAAAGACAGTAGGCAGTGATGTCTCTTATCCCTGCAGCTGTTTTGAGGTACTTAGAGACCTCAGAAGACTCTGCTTGACCAATGACCAATAATTATTTGAAAAAAAAGAAAAAAATGAGAGAAATACAATAGATATTTAAGAATTGTAGCCACCTATTTAGAATAGTTATAGCCAGAAAAAAAACAAGGGCATGAGTTCAAATGCATTACTATCAGTGTCCCAGGCAATACCTAATCTACTCTGAGATTGTGATTCAAAAGCAGTATTTCAAGAGGCATTCTCCTTTTTGGTTTGCTGACCCCACTTGGACTGGTAGGTTTGGTGAGGCCCCCATAAATCAGCTGGAGCAGACCCTTTTCATCTCCTGTGCCTGCAACATCCCTCTTCCCCTACCCCCTCCGCAATTCAGTGAGGGCTTTCTTGGGTCAGAGGACTTCAAGGTTGTCTAGAGAAGTTCGCCATGTGTGTAAGGTGCTGTGAACTGTGAGTGCTAAAGATTCGCAGCATTCAATACCGGGCAGCCAAAGAGCTGCTCTTGCAATCATTTTGGCTCTCAAGCTCTGTTCTTCATCGCATTCTCATTTCTGTGTACATTTGCAAGATGTGTGTAATGTCATTTTCCAAAAATAAAATTTGATTTCAATATTTCTGGCTGACATTCTTTTTTTAAAAAACAAAAACAAAAACAAAAAACATTGAACCAATAATCATATAACCACAAAATGTCCAAGCTGGCAGGAAACTTAGACATTATTTTGTCCAAACTCTTAATTTTATACATGAGGAAGCTGACAGTTAATGTATGGTAGAAACACCATAATTATCGGTACAGCACATTTACAAAAAATAAGATCTCAGATCTCCCTCTATAGTTGAACAGGAATAAAGTGACCTCCTTTTATGCATAAGATGCTTTGGCCAATGTCAGCCTGTGTCATCAGGTGGTGACTTCTAGTACCATGTTTTCAGAGGTCCAAGAAAGACTCCATGTCTTCCAAAATACCTCTACCTGTTGCTTGCAATTTCTTTAACAGTGTGACTATTCTTCTTCAATAGGCTGATGGTGCAGCTACTCTCTGTGAGAAGAAACACATAACTATCTTATTTACCCTCAGACATAAATGACTGTTGTTTCTCAGATCAGGTTTTAATGAGATAAAGAACACAAAGCACTGGGCTTGGGAAGAGGTTGACGGAGAGGGAAGGAGAAAAGGACATAAAAAACAGGAGGCTGAGGCTGGGTGCGGTGGCTCACGCCTGTAATCCCAGCACTTTGGGAGGCCAAGGCAAGCAGATCATCTGATGTCAGGAGTTTGAGACGAGCCTGGCCATCATGGTGAAACCCCATCTCTACTAAAAATATAAAAATTAGCTGGGTGTGGTGGTGCACACCTGTAGTCTCAGCTACTCGGAAGGCTGAAGCAGGAGAATCACTTGAACCCAGGAGGCGGAGGTTGCAGTGAGCCGAGTCGGTGCCACTGCACACCAGCCTGAGTGACAGAGCGAGACTCCATCTCAAAACAAACAAACAGAAAACCAAACAAACACAAGAGGCTGAGATTCTAGGAAACAGTTTGAGCAACATCACAATTATGTGAGGGCCAACTCTGCAGCTCTCAGCTGACCTGTGTTCAGAGAAGCAATGATGTCAGCTTCCCCTAGGCACTCCCAAGGACCAAGATGATTATGGATTCTTCATCTAAGCAGTATTTTACCAACTGGCTCCATGGCCATCACTCTGGTGGAGACAAAGAAAGTAGATGGAAATGGGACTTCTTGGTGTTTCTAATCCAAAGAAAAGTTGGATACAACAATCAGACTGGCTAGGCCTCTTGCTGACAGATTTATCCCCACTACCATCAGGTTCTCCTTGTCCCTGATTACTCATGATGTCCTTTTCGTCCACCTTGGTCTATCCTGAAGTCCCCTGCAAGTAAAATCTTTCTAGAAGATCATTTTGGTCACAAAAGGACAAATACCATAAGATTCTGCTCATATGAAGTAACTAATATAGTGAAAATCATAAAAGCAGAAAGTAGAAAGGTGGTTACCAAGAGCTTGGGGAGGGTAAAGGGAGAAGTAGTATTTAGTGAGTATAGAGTTTTAGTGTTGCAGGATGGAAAAGTTCTAGAGATCTGTCGCACAACAATGTGAATATACTTGACACAACTGAACTGTACACTTAAAAATGGTGAAGATGGTAAATTTAATGTTATGTTTTTTACTACAATAAAAATCATTGCGATTGTCTCATTTCTCTGATCATTAAACCAAGTCCAACTCCTCTTCATGGTTTTCATTAAGACATCTCTACAGCACTATGTTCTAGGTACCCTGCCAATTGCTAGTCTTTGGACCTAGGCCTCCAGGAGTTCTAGCCTAGTGAAGACAGACCTGTAAATAAATGAGTCCAGTGCAAAGGAGCAAGTGCTGTGGGAACACCAGTGATAGATTAATGATTGCTCCAGGATCATGAGGTTCAGAAAAACTTCATGGAGCTGGCAGCATTTGAAAACAGATTAAGAACTTTCAGGTGGGCAGTGAGCAATCTAAATAGAGGCAATAGCATGAAAGGTGTCCCAAAAAGCAAGAGTCTCTCTGAGAACTGATGATTACCTGAGGTGGCAAAGTTACAGAGCCAATACACATGGTTCTGGCAGGAAAACACAAGTGCAGTAGTCTAAGAATTACAATTTGGGTGGTTTAGATCAGTGGTTCCCAAATGCTGGTACAGCAGCCAATGGTAGTCTGTAATAAAGTTTTCACCAGGCTGTGGTATAAAGAGAAAACTAAGGACAATGTAGTATGCTTTTTTCATAGAAGTAAATGTACTTCATTTAAATAACTATCTTTAGTTTTGAGATCATAACATTTTACTTTTGGTTATTAAAAATGTCCTTCCTTATATGAAGTTTTGGTCATGGTAGAAGATAGGTATGTATTTGTTTTTGAATGTCCTAACTAGGCAAAATTTAACGTGACTAATCCTAGGAGGGGCCTCAAATAAAATCTATATTTCTTTCTTTTCTTTTTTTAATTCTCATAATCTGTGAGGTTAATAAGTTTAGCAAGCACTGGTTTATACTAAAAGAAATGGGGAAATGGAGAAACCACTAGGGGTTGAGTTATAAGAAAAAAGGTGTTTGGTATTTGAAGGAAGTTCCTCCTGAAAGCATTCAGTTCTGTCTCCATCTCCCTTTTCTCTTCCCTCAACTTTGCCTCTTCCCTTCCTCAGCCTCTCTTCCTTTGTCCTCCCCTGGTCCACACAGTGTGAGCAGTGCTTTAGCCCCACCTAGGAACTTGTCAGAAATGCATATCCTTGACCACACACACCACTGCCCCACCCACATATACTGGATCAGAAACTCTGCGGGTGGGGTTCAGCAATTCTCATGTTAACAAGCTCTCCATGAGGCATCTGAGACCCTCTCTAGTTTGATAACCCCCTGCTCTTGTGAATTCCACTTCCTTTTCAGTGAGGACTCAGTGAGAATTTAAGCAGCATATATGATCTCTTTGGCCATTTGGGTTAGAGTTTGCATCTCTCCCAAGAGAAAAAAAAGATGCAAGAGATTGCTTATTTCAGTAAGGTCTCTATATACTTAGTTTCTGTAGAGAAAGACAGCCTTTTCAAGCTTGAGAAGAAACTTGTACCAGTAAAGACACTCTGGAAAGGGTCTTCACAGCTGTTGCAAGCTGTCCAGATAGAGACAAAAGCAGATTCTGAATTAAGGCCAGAGCAGTGGTGGTAGAGAGGAGGAATAAGAGTGAAAAGTTGTCCATATAGAATTGTCAGAATCTGATGTACAGATTGGATGTAGGGAGGAAATGGGAAGAAGAGAAAGCCCTGACTTGAGCAACTCGGCCTGAGCGTCCCCTGTTCCCAGACCTGGGCCTCTGCTCTGGACAGCCCAGTAGCTTCTCATGCACCTCCTCCCCTGACTTCAGCTGTCGCTATGCAATGCTCATTCACACTTCACTCTTGCTGACAGAGCCTACCCTTCTTTCCCTGCCTAGAAAAATACCCTCTGAATGCCCTTTCACATTCTCTCCACCTGTCTAAATCTCAGATGTTGCCATAAACCTACCAGCAATGGAACTTACGGCATATTTATAAGAAAAGCAAACCCAAACATGGAGAAAAACTGGCAACTTTCTATCCTGAACTTTCCAGGGCAGTCCTGATCTTATGCAAATTATGTATTTTTTTTTCTTTTCCAAATAAAGGTGATTTGTTAAGCATATAATTATATATATAATTTATATAAATACACTCACAAATCAGAAAACACCCCTTTTCAGGCCACGCATCCACACTGAGGGCTTGGAAAATAGGATTCCTTTCAGGGAGAGGCTTTCTCCAGATTTCCTTGTCAACTTGTTTGGAACCCCTCTCCTGGATTCCATCGCCAGTGTGGGGCAGGTGTTGCACCCTCCATTTCTAATATCCCCTTTTCGATACCCAAGAAGGTCTTTCAGATCGTCTGATTATATCAAGCTTGAATGCTTCAGAGAGAGAGAGGCTGGACTAAGTAGATAATTTAATTTCTCTTTGAATCCCAGAGGTGCTGATTCTCTCCAGTCAAGAAGACTTGGCTTGATTTGTTGTAATCCCTCTTCCTTTTCCCCACTGGCACAGCCCTGGATGATTTAAAAAATATTTACCCTGATGGAAAGAGGGGTAAGTCCCAGAATTCTGAATTAGGTATCACTATTTACTATCCTTGGTAATGAACAAGTGCATATAGAATTGCAGAATGTCAAAGGTGGAAGGGCCTTTATCAATCACTTACCTAACGTTTCACAAAGTTCTCTGGGGATGTGAGTCACAGGGACCCCATCCCAGTTCCACTTCATTAGAGTCTCCAGGACAGTGGCCTGGGAAGCTGCATATTTAACAAGAGCCTCAGTGAATCTTTCAACTGCGAAGCTTACAGAGCTTTCCAAACTTTGTTGTGGATAGAATCACCTGGGGATCTTGCCAAAATGCAGAGTCTGATCTGGAGATTTGGTGTGGGGCCCAGACTCTGTGTTTTTACAAGCTGCCCACTGGTACCTCATGCCCCTGGTCTGTGGACCACACTTTAAAATAGCAAAACACTAAGTTCAAGTTCCTCATTGTTCACAAAAAGAGTAAACTGAGACCCAGGGAAGGAAAGGAAGTTTCTCACATTCAGACCCTTGGTCAGAGGCAGAGATGGGCTTCCACGGGCCAGTACTCTTTCCATATGACCAGGCAGCCCATCACCAGCAGGCATTAAAAGCAATCCAGCTGCAATGGTACTGTTTCCAATCAAAGGCTAATTGGAAAAAAATGATGCTTCATGAAAGAGAAGCAGCCCTGGCTTGTCTCAGTAATGAGTGGGCACACTGGCAGAAAATAAAAAAAAAAAAAAGACAAAGGGTTGGGGGGAGGGAACAGAATTTATGTTTTGTTTTAATTGAAGAAATGAGACTAAGGTCCCCTTACAAGGGGCCGACAGGGGGTGGGGAGTGGGTAGGGACATGAAATGTCCTCCTACCTCATTCAGGAGAAAAACATAAACTAAACAAACAAAATCTATCCCCCAAAGCATTGAGGAAGTGCTATGATGGAGGTGTTGTAAGGAGCTGGGAGAGCCCAGAGGAGGGGCAGTCTAACTGCTAGGGTGGGGTGATGAAGGCTGCTAGATATTGGACTTGGTATAATAAAGCATTAATGATGAAGAATGAGCTAAGAATTATCCTGCCTAGAATAAATCTTTATTTTAATACTTCCCTTCAAGCACAGGCTTCACTGAGGAGGTGAAACTTGAGCTGAGGCTTAAATAAGTTGGAGTTTGTTAGGCGAAGAGGGGAGGCGCAGAGGGGAAGAGGGAAGAACAAGAGCCTTCCAGCCAGAAAGACCATATGAACAAAGTTAAAGAGGTATGATCCATGCCCAACGTGTCTGGAGATCAGAAAGACTTCTAGTGAGGTAGAAGAGCCTAAGATGTAGAGTGTGGGGGAGTGAGTGGCATGTAGACAATGTTGGAAAGGCAAAATAGTACTCATTTTTTGACGCATATGCGACATACTATGTGCCAGGTGCTGTGCTAGGCTCTAGGGGATAAATAGACATGGCTCTTCACCTCACAGAGCTCCAAATATAGCTAAGGTAGACTGTAATTATACACAGTATGCCCAGTGCTGTGACATGAGGAAGCATAGAATGGCCCCATGGCACACCTAATTCAACCTGAGGGATGTTAAGAAAGCCTTCCCAGAGGAAGTGACATATTAAGTGAACTTTTTTTTTTTTTTTTTTTTTTTTAAGACGGAGTCTCACTTTGTTGCCCAGGCTGGAGTGCAGTGGCCTGATCTCGCTCACTGCAAACTCCATCTCCTGGGTTCATGCCATTCTCCTGCCTCAGCCTCCCAAGTAGCTGGGACTACAGGCGCCTGCCACAACACCCGGTTAATTTTTTGTAATTTTAGTAGAGACGGGGTTTCACTGTGTTAGCCAGGATGGTCTCGATCTCCTGACCTCGTGATCCACCCACCTCGGCCTCCCAAAGTGCTGGGATTACAGGCGTGAGCCACCGCGCCCGGCCCATATTAACTGAACTTAAAGGTGAGTAAAAGTTAGCTGTTCCAGATGAGGGTAAATGAACATGTGAAGGCCCTGAAAAAAGCAGGACCGTTTGTTGAAGCAACTGAAAGAAGTCCGATGTGGTTGAAGTATGGAGCGTTATGGTGGAGAGGTGGTGAGAGATGACATGAGAGAGAAAGACAGAGGCCACGACATGGGGTCTTTTAGCCACATATACACCACATGTTCTCACTCATAGGTGGGAACTGAACAATGAGATCACTTGGACTCGGGAAGGGGAACATCACACACCGGGGCCTATCATGGGGAGGGGGGAGGGGGGAGGGATTGCATTGGGAGTTATACCTGATGTAAATGACTAGTTGATGGGTGCTGACGAGTTGATGGGTGCAGCACACCAACATGGCACAAGTATACATATGTAACAAACCTGCACGTTATGCACATGTACCCTAGAACTTAAAGTATAATAATAATAAAAGAAAAAAAAAATAGAAGCTTGAATTTCCCCCGAAGAGCACTCAGAGAGTCATTAAAGAGTTTTAAGCAGGAGAGTGTGATGAGCAGATAAAAGTTGTAAATAGATCACTCTTGCTGTAACCTTGTGGAGACTGGACCGGAGGGACACAAGAACAAGAGATAAGTCATGCATTTGGGGCTGGTGTCATGGTGGACTTTGGTTGGGCATGCTTTGCTCTGGCTGAAAAGTCCAGACCCAGTGGAAGGACTTACCAATAGTTGAGCTCCCCTGCGGTGTGCCAGGCACCACACAAAATTTCTCCTGAACAAACTTCACCAAACCCCAGCAGAATGGGGTGGGGTTATCCTCATGTTTTCAGACAGGAAATGGGAGCTTGGAGAGGTGAAGTGATCTGTCAACTGTTGAATAGCAAGAAAGTGATGGTCTGGCAGTCTTTAGACTAGACCAACTTGCCTCTGCAAAAATTTTGATATGTCTAAGTCCTGCCATTATGGCTCCCATAAAATTAGAGTTTAGCCTCTTCCCTAACTGGAACAGCAAAGGGGTTACAAATAGATTTGAGGCTGCTATCTGAAGATTCTGTTGTCTGAAAAGGTAGATTGCATACGTATGGAGAAAGCAACAAGAAAGTTGTAGGCGTTAAAGAGGTTACTTAGAAAGGGGCCCATTCTCTGTAGAAGCAACTTGGAGGTAATAGTGTAAAGAAAAAGTGGTGCCCCAAAAGCTTTGGAGGGGCTCTGGAGGAGCATCACTAGGGGGGCTGGAACTCAAGAACATCGATTCCAAAGGACTTGGAGAAATCATCTAACCTGGCCCCTGGCGTAGGAGCATCATTCTTGCTGGATTTGTTCTTCATTTTAGCACATTTTTCCTGTCTTTAAAAATGTGGGCTGGTGCATGTTCTCACTCATAAGTGGGAGTTGAACAATGAGAACAAATGGACACAGAGAAGAGAATATCACACACCCAGGCCTGTCGGGGGTGGTGGGGGGCAAGGGAGGGAGAGCATTAGGAGAAATACCTAATGTAAATGATGAGTTGATGGGTGCAGCAAACCAACACGGCACATGTATACTTATGTAACAAACCTGCATGTTGTGCATGTGTACCCCAGAAGTTAAAGTATAATTTTAAAAAATGTGGGCTGGTGTTGGTGTTTCCACTATACACAAAAAAGTAAGCGTGAGAGATAATGCATGTGATAATTAGTTTGGTTTCACTGATTTCACAATTCCACAATGTATACACATTTCAAAACTTATTGTACACCATAAATATATACAACTTGTATTTTACCAATTAAAAATATTTTAAATGTAGGCTAGAGCACCATAAGACACAATCAACAGACTGAACAGGTAACCTATGGAATGAGAGAAATATTTATGAACCATATATTAGATAAGGGATTAATATCCAGAACATATAAAGAATTCTGAAATCCAGTAACAAAACAAATAATCTTATCAAAAATGGGCAAACAACTAGAACAGACATTTCTCCAAAGTAGATATACAAATTGCCAACAAGTACATGGAAAGATGTTTAATATCCATAGTCATTAGGAAAACGCAAATCAAAAACCAAATGAGATATTAGCTTATATCCATTAGGAAAGCAATTATCAAAAAAAGTGTGTGATAGCACAATAGAGTGACCATAGTCAATAATAATTGTACATTTAAAAGTAACTAAGAGTATAATTCAATTGTTTGTAACATAAAGGATAAATGCTTGAGGAGATGAATACCCTGTTTACCCTGATGTGATTATTATGCATTGCATGCATGCATCAAAACATCTCATGTACCCCATAAATATATATACCTACTATGTACCTACAAAAATTAAAATTAAAAATTTAAAAACAACAGAAAATAAGAAATGTTGATAAGCATATAGAGAAATTGGAGCCTTTGTGCACTGTTGGTAGGAATGCAAAATGGTGCAGCTGCTATAGAAAATAGTATGGTGGTTCCTCAAGAAATCAAAAATAGAATTAGCATATGATTCAGCAGTCTCACTTCTGGGTGTACATCCTAAAGAATTGAAAGCAAGATCTCGAAGAGATATTTGTACAACCATGCTCATCGCAACATTATTCACAATAGCCAAAAGGTGGAATCAACCCAAGTGTTTATTGATAGATGAATGGGTAAACAAAATGTAATAATATACACATGCAATGGAATATTATTCAGCCTTTTAAAGGAAGGAATTTCTGACACATGCCACAACATGGACGAAACTTGAGGTCATTATGCTAAGTGAAATAAGCAGGTCACAAAAAGACAAATACTATATATTCTATATATATAAGGTATTTAAAGTAGTAAAACTCATAGAAACAGAAAGTAGAGTGGCAGCTACCAGAGGCAGAGGGGAGGGGAAAATGTGGAGTTATTTAATGAATACAGTGTTTCAGTTTTGCAAAACGAAAAAGTTCTGCAGATTTGTTTCACAATAATGTGAATATACTTAACATTACTGAACTGTATACTTAAAAATAGTTAAGACAGTAAATTTTATCTTATGTGTATTTTATCACCATTAAATTAAAAATTTATTTCAAAATGTAGACTAGGATCAATGTTTCTGGAAATCCCTTTTCTCTCCAGAAGCCTCAGGCCCCCTCTCCCTTAAGTTTTCCTGAGCTCTCCCCCTAAACCTCCTGCAGAAAGCTTTTTCAATGGGAAGAGTGAGAATGATTCTCTAACCAGGCTCCTTCAAACCTTCTTCCTCACTCTCTAGCCTGCAGGGCCCCTCCTTCTTTGCTTATACCCAATGGATATTCTTAGTTTATTTTGCGTGTGTCCATGGAATGTGCGTTCTCAGAGGTACTGGATGAAGGCTGTCAATGAGAAGGAGAAAGGTGTGGACAGCTTGTTCCAGCTCTGTAAGTTATAAGGAGCTCTGTGCTTGTCTGGCAATAGCATAGCTTTGTAGATTTTAGGCAAGCCTGTGCTTCCTCTGAAACGTTCTTTCACTGCAGGTACAAAAACACAGTAAACCGCGATCCAAAAAAAACCTGTCCACTCGTGAATGGTGCTTTGTAAGCCAGTTAATGTATAACACTTTAGAAAGCTGGGCAGGGAGCATGTTTGCTTTTCCAACAGGAACCACATCAGGGGTGTCAGATGCCAATAATCCCAGGATTCTGTGGTCACAGGCTTTGAATCTGCAGCCAAACTTTGGCATCCAGACATGGAGGCCAGTGATTTCCAACCTTTTCACCACCAAGGATCCCTTTTATTATTTTTCCCCCTGTAGCCCCCACATTTGGAAAAATTTTTATCTAGCAAAGCTGCATTTATTATGGAATAATTCATTTTCCCAATTTTTTACTCACTCAGGGCTTCTGATCCACATGAGCTAACCACACCAAAGCCAATATAATTTCAGTCAAAAGCAAAGAAACATGATATTGTACTTAGCTCCCTGTGGCTTTGTCTTGGCTGAATGTACAATTTCTATGATTTTTTTAATATTGAAAAATAGCTTAAGGGTATCATTTCCTGCCTTTAGAGAGCCCCAGATTGAGACCTGCCAACAGAAGGCAGTGGGACATTGACAGGATGACTGTCAGCTTAAGAAGCTCCAGAGCCCGTGAACCACAAGTAGAAGAGAATCTGTTGATCAGGAGGCCTCCCTGTTTCATTTCACTAACTTCAGTTTATTTCTCGTCTATAAACAGAATGATGAAATAAATGGTTCCCAAAACAAGAATAATAAATGTTTACCAAGCACCTGGGTAAACAGTTTTTATTCTTGTTTTGGGTAACATCTCTTTTATCCTGGTACAGTGACAAGACAACTCTCAGACATAGGGATCTGCCTCCCCCAAGGCTGATCCAAGTATTCTCCCCAAATCTAAAGTATACTTCCTCTGGATCAGGGATCTTGTATGAGAAGGTGTCTTAGAGGCTTATCTAAGCCAAATGTCTCCTACCACACTGAATACAAATGGAAATGTCTACTTGTCTTTTTATGCTACTAGACTGGAAGCCCCTTGAGGTCGAGGACCTTGTCTGATTTTTCTTGGCACCTCTGCATACCACAAGTGCAGGATGGTGCCTGACAATCAACAAGTGCTAGTGAAATACATGACAGTGAGTTCATCAAATGAATAGTTGAATTACTGGGGACAGAAACTAGACTGTGATGTGAGCTTCTTGAGGGAAGACAGCGTCTTATTTGTGTCTGGGTTTCCAGTGTTCCACAAAGTTGACCACTCAACAAGTGCCTGAGTGAATGAATAAATGGATGAGTCACTATCAAAGAGTTGGCTGTATACCCAGGGGTGACCCATAGAACAGCTATTACAGGCACACGAGTCAGAAGCAACAGGTAAAACTCTTTCCTCACCATTTATTTTCGTAAGTTGTCACCCAGCAGTGCTCTGTCTCTGGCTAATAGTTGGCCACCATATCTCTTTCTGCAAGAGTTCGTGTAACTCCCTCTTTTCTCCCTACCTCACCACCCTCCCACCTTGCCATTGTTTGCATACATAAGTCCACACGCACTAGTCCTACAAAACAACATGGGTCGGAACCCTGGCACCCCATTTTGGGAAGGTTGCTGACCCCTGCTCTAAAAGAAGCTCAGAAAGGCCTAAGAATGAATGCAGCCTAGACATGTCTCTCTCTGTGGTGTCACTGGATGCGATTTAAGCAGAGGCATTCCTGCAGTTGTTACACCCAGGCAAGTGTGGGGAATGAAACAGTTGTCTGTGACTGATTTAAACTGTGGTTTTTGACAACTGTGCCTGGGATTGAAGTGTCCCATCTGTTAATTTTAGTGTTCAAGGGAGGTGTGAACATGGCTCCAATAGCAGCAGCTACAATTCTGTGAGGTCCATGACAACTCAAGAAAAGTTTCTGTCCCCAAACCAAACTGGGCATTTTCTCTGCATCTAAATGCTGTTTAATTAATACCGTTATTTCTGGTAGGATCCTGGAATACAGGAACAAGGTAGGGAGAATATGGAGGGGGCAGTGAGGGGAATGGAGGGAAGCCTCTTTTCAAATATTTAAGAAACAAGCAAGACTATCTTTACGTAAAGGTCATGAAAAGGTCCCCTTCTCAAATTCCTGTCCCTACCCTATCCTCACCCCATCACCATCCCCCTTTAAGCCTACAGTCTCATGGCAACCCTTGTTTCTAGCAAAGGCATTGCAGGCTCCCATTCTAATTTGAACATTATTAAGACATTATCAAACCATTAACGTTTACTGTGAATTTGTCTAATCAGGTTTGTGCTAGTAACATGATGGAGCCCTAAGAAAAAGTGACATGGTTTGGTTGGAGGAAGGAAAGAGAACTAGTTAGTGAGAGAAAAAGATCCTTCCTAAAGAAGGTGGTTCTGGGTGAGACTCTGCCAGTGACAGAAAGTGAGGGCGCTGTGTGCAGAAGGGCAAGATGGAGCTATTGAAATCCAAAGAGAAGGGAGGGTGGACAATGGAGGTGAAGGAACCCTAGGCACACAATTTCGTCATTGGTGGGCCCTTGTTCACCATTTCCATTTCAGAGGATCTTGGCACGAAAGAAGTTTCAATTATATTACCCACCCCCAGTGGCAGCCTTCCCAGCTGCCCCAGTCAACTAATCCATGACTGTCTCTACAGCTATATTTGTCTAGGCAGGCTCTTGTGTCTACACATACCAACTTGCAGAACTCACGTAAACTCCTAACTCCTCTACATTTAGGCTCTACCCAGTCTGATCTCCCGCTATTTGCCAACATGAACTCTTAAGCCCGGCCCCACCAGTCTTCTTCACTGTTCTTCCCTGAAGGCCATCCCAACACACACTACATTTCCCCTGACTCAAGACCTTAAGATCTATAGATCGCTCTACCCTATACCCCAAATACCTGCTTTGTCTAAAAGCACTATTATCCTTTCAGGCCCAGCTCAAGTCTCTCCTATTCCATAAAGAAGTTCCCCTGGAAACCCTCCAGAGGAGCCTTTTTATCTGGGTAAAATTGTCATACCAATCTTGGAAGTATTTGTGGATGCCCCATTCCAGAGACTGTCCATCTCTTTTGGATGGGGTATCTCAGGATTAGAAGCTTATAGAGAAGGAGAAAAGTAATGAAGGAAGGAAGGAAGTAGCTCACTAAGAGTATCTCCAGATCCCAAACTTGGGTCCGCCCAGCTAACCATGGCAGTATGGCACAATGAAAGTAACCAGGCTTTGTCATCATCAGAAAACTTTGGTTTGAATCTATTTTGCCACTGAGACATCCATCTTACTATTGTGAAAGCTAAGCAAGAAGATATACAGGAAGCACATTGTACATGATGGGTGCTCGGTCTAAATTAGCCAAATCAGAAGTGCTAAGGAAGAGTTTGCTTCCTGTGCTTGGAATATCAGCTTATTTGATGGCAGTGTGCCTGTGTTAATTCTCTAAACCTGTCACTCCCAGTGCATTCCAGCAGTCCAAAACTCCCATCACTCTTTAACCCTTTCCTTTGGTACCTGCTTAAAGGATCCAAGATTTATCCAGTCATCAGGGTAGGAGCAAACCTCAGGGTGGGAGTAGACCTCTTATGTACATGAAGTGGGTGTCAGGTCTACACTCTCTGGGGTTTTGTTTTCTCACTGTCTGGGGAATGTAATGTGTTCTATTATCTTTTCCCACTCCCATCCCTTAGCTACTCCTCACTACGTTTCATATTATCAAAGCCTTCAAGGTTCAGTTCAATTCTTTCATCTCATGAATCCTCTGCCCATGTTCTATCATTTGTAATACATCTTGTACATATTCACACTTAACTCTACTACAAACTGGGTTGTACAGAATGGGAATGTTTCACTTCTGTTTCTCTTTCCTCCCACAAGGAGAATGGAAGCAATCTGAGAGCTAGGGACAATTACATCTTTTTTCTGCATCCTTGCATTCCTTCAGGAAGTAAGCACTATGCTAAGCACTAGGGATACAGAGATCAACTTGACATAGTCTCTGCCCTCAAAATGAGACAAACACGTCAAATAAAGATTTAAAAGGAGTGCTGTGCCATTTGAGGTTGCTGGCCAGGGGAGGGTATTCGAGGCAGAGAAAAGGGCATATGGAAAGGTCTAGAGAAAAAAAAAAGGCATGCCATGTTCTGGGGGTGATTAGAGTGCAGTATAGTGGGAGCTTGACCACATGGCAGGAAATAAACCTGGAAGTGGAGTAAGGCCACCTCTAAAGGGCCTGGAAGCAATGTGGAGCCAAGGGAGGTTTCTCTATCAAAGCAGTTATCACATTTTATACCAACTATTCATTCACTTTTCAGTTTACCTTACAGCAGTGGTTCTCAACTGGGTGTATTTTTGCCTACCAGGAGACATTGGCCATGTGTGTAGACATTTTTGATTGACACAACTTGGAGGAAGGATGTTACTGCCTTCTAGGGGTACAGGCCAGGGATGTTGCTAAACACCGTACAATGCACAGAACAGCCCCCACCCCAACACACATAACAAAGAATTATTCAATCCCCAATGTCAACAGTACTGTAGTTAAGCAATGCTGTCCTACAAGAACACTCTTTGTTCCTTGAGGGCAGGAACTGTGTCTCCAAGGCCGAGCAGGTTCTTAGATATTGTGAGTGCTTGAGTGATTAATAAATATTGAGTGAATGAAAGGGTGGCTGATGTAAGATCCTTTTCTGGGAAAAGTATGTGTCTAAATAAGTACTGCTCTGTTTAGTTACCCTCTTTCTCAACACATGTCCTGTATGTCTCTCTCCACCTATTAGAATATAGCTCCATGGGGGCAGAGACTCTAGCTTGTCCACTGTTGTCTCACTAGCAATGAGGTGAATGACCAGCAAATATTAGGTGCTCATAAATGTTTTTTGAATGAATGAATGATAGACTTGAAGGTTAAGCTTGGGGAAGCCAGGATTTGAAGTAGGTGGGACTTGCCCTTCTTCCCTGTTATGATGCAGAAAGGGGAGACTGACCTCTCTGAAAATCTTCTGTACTGAATTCCCCAAAACCCATGGGGTGGCAGAGAGTGATGTCTTTTGGACCATGACTTCTAATTTTTAGATGTTTAATTGTGGCGTGTTTTGGTATGGATTTCTTTGAGTTTATTCTGTTTCAGGTCACTAAGCTTCTTGAATTTTTAGGTTTATGTCATGACAAATTTGGAAAATTCATAGCCAGTACCTCTTCAAATATATTTTAGCCCCACACTCCTTACTCGTTCCTTCCAGAACTCCAATGATACACATGTTAGCACTTTTGTTATTGTCTCACAGCTAGCTCCCTGGGTCCCTGTTCATTTTTTTTCAGTCATTTTCTCTCTTTTTTTTTTCATGTTGGGTAAATGTTACAAACCTATCTTCAAGCTCACTGATTATACCCTCTGTTATCTCTACCATTGAGCCCATTCAGTGAGTATTTTTTATTTCAGTTATTGTGTTTTTAAGTTCTATAATTTCCCTTTGGTTCTTGTTAACATTTTCTATTTCTTTACTGAGATTATCCAGTTTTTCCTTTGTTTCCAGAGAATTAGTAATTGCTTGTTGAAACCAACTAGCCACGCCTCACATCACCTTGTTCAGTCTCTTTGCTGCTAGCTGGTAGTGGAGACTCAGCTCACTGCTAAGCTGACCCTGCTCTGATGGGGGAATAAGAGGACTAACTTTCTGCCAGGCAGGGGATAGAATATCAGCTCTCCACTCAGCCCCACTGAAACCCCAGAGGAGTGGTATGCAGTTGTGCCATTGATGTTTAGTTGGAATAGAGTGAGTATTGCCAAAAAAGGTCTTCTATTGTTAGGTAACTTTTTCCCCAGTCCTGTGGCTACAATGAACAGGCTTTACTTGGAACACTTTTTTTCATCTGTGCTTGTGGGACGTTTCAGGTTGGAGTCTTCTACAACATCCTATCTGAGATATATGGGAGGAAAAAAGAAAACCCAGGGTATTCAAGGTTGTGTTGTTTCTCAGGTCCTTAGGTGCTTAGCTTGTCTGCCTTCTTCTTCCCACATTTCAGCCTTCTTATGTTTGTTTGTTGTATTATAGCCAGCATTTTTTAGTTGTAAGAGGGAGGACTGGGAATGAGGGTGGGGAATGGGACTCCTCTGTCTCAGCCAGAACTGGATGTCTGGGCCATGCATTTTAACCTTACTTCTTATTTCAGGCATCTGGATCAAGCCAGCCACCACCTGCTAGCAGAGGCTTAGGGATGTGTATGTAATAATCAGACTGGTGGTCAACTGAGATGTCTTACATTTCTGTTCACATGAAAGTTTTCATAGTGCTTTCCTATCCATGATTTTATTTGATCCTCATGACAGCCCAATGAGAAAAGTACTATTGTCACACATGAGGAAACTGACACACCCAGAAATTAATTATCTCCAGGGTGTCAAAGCTGGCATTTGAGCCCAGGTCTCCAGGCTATAATTTAGTGCTCCATCCATTGTACACTTTCTGAATGGCCACCAGCCTGATTTGCTTTTCACCAGCCTCCCTTTTGTCAATGGGCACCAGAGTTTTCCAGCATGCCTTCTGCCTCTGGGTTCCACCCTCTCTTGCTCTATATCTGATCTATGGAGCAGCAGTCCAGTCCATCAGTCAGCAGGGATTTACCAATGCCCAGAACTGTGACTACACAGTGAATGGATCCCAAAGAGCCATTTGGGCCTCCGTCATCTCAGTCAATTCAGACTAGCTGGGAGGGGCTGCAAAGGGGGTGACGGTCAGTGTTCGGTAGATGTTGCAGCTGTGGGGATTTAGCAGAAATGTTAACTTGGGCCAGGACCTGTGTAGTTGCATAGTATTCTGTGCTTGGAGGGGCCCCACATCTAGTTTAATGTTCTGCAGTGGCTGTCTTGAAATTCCTAGTACATTTTGAACAAGAGGCCCCACATTTTCATTTTGCACTAGGCCCAGCAAATTATGTAGCTGGTTCTAGCTGGGGCCCATTGTAACCAGGCCTCAGGAAGCAGAGTTTATTCTCTCAGCAAAGAGCAGAGGAACCTGAAAAGTTATGGCCTTGAATGAAGCGTGAAATCTACTCCTTCAAATTTCACACCACACTCCCATTCCACCACACTCAGTCAGGCTCAGCGACCTGTGTTGTTCCCTGGAGAATGATTTCCCTGAGCTGGAAGTCCCACCACCTTGTCTCCAAGTCTTGGCTGAACTACTCAAACCTACAAGATTATTGTAACATCATCTTTAAAAGGAAACTTCTGTCAGATCAGAGAGAATACACTTGATTTATATATATATATTTATTATAAAATTTAATGTATATATAAATATATATTCCCACTACATATTATCTCATTTTTCATTGAATCATCTTACATATATTGAATTTATATATATATGCACACGTTATATGTGTTAAATTTATATATATGTCTGTTCCCACTACATATTATCTCCTTTTTCACTGAATTTTTTTAAAGATTATTGTATATTCACATGCAGTTGTAAGAAATAGTACAAAGAGATTCTGTTTACCCTTTTCTCAACTTTCCCCAATAATATTTTGCAAAACTTTAGTATAATATCACAACTAGGATATTGACACTGATACAATTCACCAGTCTTATTCAGAGTTCTCATTTTACTCATATTCATCTGTGCATATACATTTAGTTCTATATAATTTTAAACACATTAGGTTCATGTATCTACCATCAGAGTCAAGATACTGAAAAGTGCCATCACCTCAAAGATCCTTTGTGGTATTGCCCTTTTATAACCACACCCACCTCCCTCCTGCAACACAGCTTCTCCCCACCCCCAAACCCTGGCAAATGCTAATCCATTCTCCATTTCTAAAACTAGGACATCTGGGCTATTTCCAGTTTTTGTCTATTATGAATATAACCTTTGTTTTTGAACATGTGTTCTTCTCATGAATTCACAGCCACTTAAATGATTAATAAAGCAATATTTGTCAAGAAAAATCTTTTAATCCCCTATTAGTCAATGATTATTTTCAATTTAGGGGCAACATAGTCTAGGGGAAAGCAGGAGGTCTTTGGAGTTGGAAGAATTGTTTTTTAGAAGCAGGGGCTTCACAATTTCCTTCTTTTGTGGCCTTAGCCTGGTTACTTAAATACCCCTGAGCACCCAGCAGGTGCCCCCCTCTGATAACCAAGAAAAACACTATCTCTGCTACAGAGTTGTTTCTGTGAAGACTAAATGAGATAGCACAGGAAAGCTCCCAGTACTTTGAGGCTTTCCATACCTATTTAGTCTCTTCTCTTTTGGTACTAATTGAGGAGGGAAGGAGGAGAAGGAGTCTAAGATAGTGAAAAGTTAGAATTGTAAATTTTTAATGTAGTTTTAATACTCCAAAGTATTTATGATAAGGGAAAAATTGGACAGGAATGACCAGGATTTACAAGTAGCTTAATGAGATTTCTAAAGAGCTCTAGGAATGAACTGGGAAAACTCTTAACCAAGTCAAACAAGACTTTTCCCTATCTCTCACTGTCTCTCCCATGATGGAGGAGGCTTAATTAATTTAGCAGTTCTTTTTCTTTCAAGATCTGGCTATAACAAGCTACAACCTCTCTTAGTCCGATGTTTCAAAATTAGTGGATGCCAGATGAATGACATATTATGGGCATTGAAAAAGAGTCCCTTCCCTCCATGTTAGACATTTTTCATATTTCTGTTTGCTTCTAACCCCCTCCCTATCTTTACTTCACCCTCCGACTTAATTACAACTCAAGGCTGCCTCCTCCCATTTTGTTCTAATTCTATAAGCTTTCTCAGCTCTCAAAGAGTTGTTTATGTATACCTAGCTCTGACAAAGGGATACTATAATACCATCCTCCATGACTTCCACATTTAGGACAGTTTTACTTGGTTTTCTAAGCACATGTGTGTGTGTGTGAGTGCACACGCGTGTATGCACTCGCGTGTGTGGTGGGCTAATTTCAAGTCTCTTGCTAAGTTGCTACTGACTTCCATTCTGAATATCTCTGGAATTCCTTGCCAAGTATTTACTGCACATTTACTTGTTGCCTGGCTCTGTGCTTCACATTGTGGGGAGTGTAAAAGTACGGAAGCTAGAGCTGCTGTCCTCAAGGAGTCTGTAGTCTGAGGAAATCCAAGCAAACACATGAAACATTGAAGAATGATTAACTAGAACTCTGTGTGATATGATACTGACTCAAAGTGACATGATTATTCAGAAAGAGTGCAGATCACTCAGGGAGGGAGAAGGCTTCGTGGAGAAAGTAAGGTTGGAGAAGCAGAGAAGCAAGACCTGGGTAACAAGATAAGCAATACCTGGGTAGATGGAAGGGTGAGAAAGAGCAGTCACAGCCGGGGACACATCTTGAGTAAAAATATGGCGGTAGGGTTGAATCATGCTGGGAATCCAACCCACATTAAAAATGAGTACCTGATCTGTGGCTTTGTTCTTAGCTGTTGCCTTGCATTATTTGGCTCCATCCCACATTACACAACACTTCCTGACCTGTGAATTCTGGATCACCTCAATTCCTGACTTCTTGCCTTGTCTTCTGTCTGTGGCCTTGTCCACTCTCACCTGGTACCCTATGCTCAATTCTCTAGGGCTGACCCTTTCTTAGCTACAATTTATGCCTAAGACTTGGATGACATCTGTATCTAAAGTATTACCCTCCACCCAACCTTTTCCAGCCCTGAGTTTGCTACTCTAGCACCAGCCCAGTGGTGGTTATGTTTCTGAAAGTTTTGTCCAGCCCTAAGAAATGGCCACAAAGGCCAGCTAGACTAGTGCCAAGTAGTGGTGAAACCAAGCTTTTGGTGGAGAAAGAGGTTTGATGACCAAGCAAAGGGGTATGGATTTGATATAGCCAAAGATCAGCAACCACTGTAACCATTTATTTCAACTACTAGGGACAGAGGTTTCCTTTGACTAATATTGAGAAACTAGAGCCCTTTTGTTGACAAGGCAAATGAGTTGCTTCCCCTGATTAAAAAAAGTTCTGCTGACAGCCAGCAAAGCACATTTTTGTGTTAACCAGGCCAACAGAGAAGATATCCAACTTACTCTCTCCCAAAGTCTTGGTTGAACTCCACCCCAAGGCTATTTGGTTTGGAAGCTGACAGTCCATCCTCTTCCATGGCTTCTGTTCACACTTTCACTGGCCCTGGAGGATTTCAAGCTAAAAAGAGGTAAGGACGGTAGTTAGCTAGCCAAAACCAAATGACACTGCCCCACATGGCTGAGCCATACTACACCAATGTACAGCAACCCCCGCCCCTGCTAACCACTTGGCATACTGGGTGCAGCTGGCTTTTTTTCTCCCTCAGGGAACTCAATTCTACAATCTAGGGATGGAAAATGCCCAATATAGGGGAAAATATTGGGCTGGGAATGAGGCTGGAGGAAGCAAAAGATCAGAATCCAAGACTTGGGTGAGGGCTGAGATGGAATTAACCAGAATCTATAGCATCGTGGAGAAAGCAGCCACCAACTTGCTCCACAAATCCTAGGCTACCATATCAAAAGCATCCTTACCGCTATCCCCACAAGCTTTTAAAGGAGGTCCTTTTAAGATAAGTAAAATGTGCCACATTACCCAGATAATGGAACAAAATAGTAGTACAGACTGAAAACTTCCACAAAGCAAACACATGACTGATTTTTTACTTATTGAGGGTGAGATCATGTTTCTTATTATAGGCTGCCATTATAACTCCAGCAACTAGCATAGTATCTGGTATATAGTAGGAGCTCAGTAAATGCTTATTAAATGAATAAGTAAATCACCGTAATGATAACAGTAACAGCAAGTAACATTTGTTGAGCCTCAGTACTATGTCAGGCACTGCTCTAGGTACTTTATATGTATTAATTAGCTCGTTTAATCCTCACAACAACCCTCTAAAATAGGCCTGTTTTATTCCTATTTTATAGAGAAGGAAACCAAGGACTGGAAGGGCTGTGCCTTGCTCTAGAATATACAAGTAGCAAGCATCAGAGCTTTGATAAACAGTTATTAAGGGAAAGCAGGAACACTCTGGCTATCTCTTGATCATTTGTGGTGTCTTAGTAAAAATATGGTGGTAGGGTTGAATCATGCTGGGACTCCAACCCCCATTAAAAATGAGTACCTGATCTGTGATCAGGTTCATAATGATCAACCAAGTAGACTATGAGGCAGACCAAGGTGGCAATTCTTATCCTTTATTATTCTTTGTTATTTCCCCTGACTGGGATGCCATCCTCCGTCTCTTCCCTGATTCCTACATATGCACACATCATTATTTTGTTCATATTGTGATCCTACTCATTATTTAAGATCCAGTTCAAATTTCACCTCTTTTATAAAGGCTGCCTTGACTACTCTTATTAAAATAGTTCTCTCCTATTTTGGAACTCATACAACACCCATAGGCCATACCACTCATTTGGTGTTTGAAATCACATAGCATTCTGGTTAAGAGCCAGTCTTCAGAGTCAAACAGAGCCTAATTTAAATCTCAGCTCTGCCAATTTACTAGGTGTGTGGCTGTGGGCAAGTTAATTAACCTCTCCCTCAAGGAGCATGATCTTTGAACTGGAAAGAGAATTAAAGCCCAAGATAGATGAGGAGATAATAAGGGAGTCCTTAGCTGCCTTCAATGAGTTTCCAGGCCCACACAAATTATATTTGAGGCTGCTGAGAGAATGTGCAGATGTGATCACAGAGCCAGTCTTGGTAACCTTTGAAAAATTATGGCAAAAAGAAGACATGAGGGGTGCAAAGAGACAGGGAAATATCCCAATTTTTAGTGAAGGTTGGTGGTGGTGGTGTGGGGTGCAAAATATAGATCCTGGAAACTGAACACCAATGAGCATGGCATTTATCCTTGGCAAAAGTATAGAATGCACTGTTAAGCAGATCATTTGTGAGGCTTTAGAAAGGGAGCCAAATCACTAGGGGTAAGCATGGCATGACTAAAAGCAAGTAATGCCTAAGTACATTTCCTTTTTGAAAAGGGTATCTAAAAGGATAGATCACTGGGATACCATAATGTATACCATAGAATAATGTATCTGGATTTCAGCAAGACATTTGAAAAAGTCTTATGATATCTTCATGAAGAAGATGGAAAAGTAGGAGCTGGGTGGTAGCAGGAGTTATATGGATTGTTTCAAGTTTGAACAACCTCATCAAAAGAAGAGGACACTAAGGTTATGCTGCAATATTCTGTCCTGGACCCTCTCATTCAATACTTTCATCAGTCTGATCAATATAAAACATTTGTTGATATAGACCATGCATTCTCAGCGGGGGTAATATTGCTCCCAAGAGGGCAAAAATTGATTCTTGAAGAGTTAAAAAAATTTCTATTTTACATGAAACAGAGATATTCATACAGCAAATAAACATACAGCATATCTGTGGTATTAAAATTTCATGGAGAGAGATTGGGAAAAATCTCTAAAAAGACTCTTTAGGAGTGTGATAATGATAACAAAAGATTGAGAACCATTACTATGAAGAATATGATTTTGTATATGAGGCTCAAGATAAAGAAAGATCTTAAGGAGACAAATTGAAATAAACAAGGCAATGGTTTTTGAGAATGAATACAAAGCCCAGCATCCAAGTAAAATTAAAAGTCAATTTTACAAACCTAGAATCAGGCACATAGTAGTAGTTCATGCCAGAAACAACAGAGGATTTTGATTAAGCTACAGGCTACACACTGAGTAGATTTATGCCCAAAAGACAACTAGAGTGGTAAAAAGTCTGGAAACCATGTCCTATGAGGCATGGTTTAAAAGAACTGAGGATATTTAACCCAGAGGATGAATGACTTGGGGTGCCATGCTAGATATTTTAGAGGGCTGTCATGTGAAAGAGGAATTAGAAATTGTTTGTGCTTTTCCTCAACCTAAGGCAGACCCTTTTAACAGTTAGGAAATGATCAAATATGGAATAAGCTGTTTTGCAGAGGGATGAGTTTTTCAGACTGTCAGGAGGATATCTCTGCACTGAGCAAGAGGATAGATGTGGCTTCTAAGGTTCCTTCTAATTCCCAGGTTCTGTGATTCCCTACTAGATTTATAATTATGAAGGTGGAAAAGATGGCTAAAGAATATGAGCCCAGACAAAACAGCCTCCCTTGATTTTAAAACCAAAATTCCACACCAGGGATATTTGCTTGCGGAATATCTCACTGTCTAGCTGACTTGGTTGCCAATATTTAGAGGCCTAATTCTCATGGGTCCCTGTTTCCTTGTGCCCTACCTCTAGCTCAATT
Source organism: Colobus angolensis palliatus (assembly GCF_000951035.1). Taxonomy (NCBI): domain Eukaryota; kingdom Metazoa; phylum Chordata; class Mammalia; order Primates; family Cercopithecidae; genus Colobus; species Colobus angolensis. Next base: position 2,925,827 of record NW_012116533.1, on the reverse strand, counting down.
TCCATCTTGGCATAGAAGGTACAGAGGGAGTTGTAGGGAAATGCCAAGAAGGAGATCTCAGAGACCAGAGTTATAGAAATGCTCAGAACTGTTTTATGAAAACATTAGTATGGGCTGAGTGAGTGGAGACAGAACATGCTTCCTTTCCTTGTTGGGCTCTATGTGGCTCACTTGTTATCTCCAACCCCCCCCTTATCTCTTAGATCTTCAACTAGAGAGCAGGAGGGTTGGTACAAGAGTAGGGGTAGAAGGTAGTAATTTCAGGTTCAAGAGTTAACAGTACACTGGTCAGGAAAGCTGAAGAATGAGATGATGAGTGTCTTTACAGTTTGTGAAAATGAAACAAACAAAACAACTTGAGAATCATGTTCCTGGAATTGTGTCCAAATGAAAGTCTCCGGTTGAAGGGACCAGGACTTTGACTGATGCAGTACAGTATTTACAGGAGTCTTGCTTGGTCTTTCAGAGCAAAAACAATTATTTGCTCTCCTTTCACCTAACACTGCTGTGCAGAATCTCCATAGACTGGTTGCTAGAAATTAGGGTTCTTATAGTTGCTGTGGAATAAACTCCATTCACTTTCCTCTTGACACTCCCTTCTCTATGTCCTTGGCCAAATGTTACCTGTTGTTTCACGAAGTGACCTTTTCTTCGTTGCACCCCATTAGCTGCTCTTTCACTGCCAGTCACTTGCTGAAGTCCTCATCACTATCACAGATCTGCCTACCAGGGCCATGTCTGTAGCCTAGCCCACATTAACTTTGCCAACACTTCACCATTTTTCTCTGCATGTCCTCTCTCCAGTAATGTGCATGTCTGTAATGTTAACCCTGGGACAGAAAAGTAAGAAATCTATCAGAATCCTGGCTGAAAGTCCTATTTCTCCTTGAAACCGAAAGAGCTTTTAAACGTGGCTTCCTGAGTTTTTCAGTTTGCTGGTGGGTGGGTCTGGAGTGGGCATCCCGTCTGCACATCTGGTAGAGGCACTTTCCAGATTTTCCTCATGACTCAGGATCAGTTTCTGACTGCTGGGCGGGGCAAAGCCTCCTGAAGTTGCTGCGAGGCACCTCCCCCTGTGAGCAGAGCTTGGTACAGCCCAAATAGTTTTCAGGTTAAGAAAGCCAGAATCTTTGTTCAGCCGCACTGACTGAACAGACTTTTAGTGGGGTTACCTGGCTAATAGCAGCAGCGGCAACGGCAGCAGCAGCAGCAGCAGCAGCAGCAGCAACAGCAGCAGGGCTCCTGGGATAACTCAGGTGAGTAGAGAGGGAATTCACAAACTTACCCTGGAGTTTTATTTCCTGGATAACTTAGCGTCTAAGAAAGATGAAGAAATTTCAACTTTATAGTTAACCAAACTCCACAGCTATATTTTATGGCTTGTCTGGATCAAATATGTGCCTGTTATTAGCAGTTTGAGAACTTCAAATATAATGGAATTTTTGGTTGGTTATTTTGAGGGGTGTGTGGGGTGATGATTGTGGTTGTCTGGCAATGAAACTTTTCTGGGGATATCTGGTCAGTTTTGTGTGTGTGCACACGCGTGCATGTGTATGTGCTTGCCTTCTGCTACCCAAAATACCTGGTAAGTGAGGAAAAACCACAGGGGATGGTGTTGAGGGGGAGAAGTGTGGCTCCTTTCAGGGCCTCCTTCTAGCTTCTGCTGACCCACAACTGTGGGCAAATTATTGAAATGCGGGCAAAATCTTGGAGCCACACTGTATACAAAAGGCCCGTGAGCTCTGGTAGGAGGGTGAGCAGGCTGTGCACTGTTGCACAGGAGAAAGTGGTGGCCAAGTCTATCTTAACTCCCCGTCTGCACAGCCAGTGGTCTTCCTGCCCTGGTGACAGGTTGATCTTGGCTATTCCATTTTCCACCTCTGGCCTGGCTTTGTTCCCTTCTGATTCCAACTTTGGTTTAAACTTTGATTTGAAGATGGGGCTCCATCCTCCACTCCCAGGCCAACTACACTGTTCTAGGGTCTTCACTGGACCACTTGATCAGAGCTGGCTTTGGGTGGGGGACAGGAAAAAGGAGCGGTGCATTGCAATGGAAACAATTGGTTCTGAGGATTTGGAACTGTAAGTTTGCTGAAAAGCACATAAAAAAACTCAACAAATTCTGCTGTCCTGACAATTACTTCTGGCTTCAGGATAAAGCATCCTGGTTTGTATTAATGGTGTATTGAAATTCAGCTAATGCTTCATTTGCTAATCTTTATTGTGAAAGTAAGAACACCTTACAGTCTGAAGTAATAAACAAAAAATTCTTTGTGGACTGCTAATTAACTCTTTTATTCCTCTGGAAGTTTGTGTGTGTGTGAGCATGCTTATGTGCACGTGTGTGCCTGAGTGTGTGTGAATACTTTGTATTCACATAACGTTCTTTATTTGTCCTTAGACTCCCTAGCAGTCTAGGGAAAAAGTCTAAACACTTATATGGTCAGGAATAGGTTAAAAAGCAGGCTTTCCATATCCTTGGGAGTTTTCAGTTTCTAAATTAAAAGCAGAAAAAGCCCCTTTGTGACCCCCAAACAGTGTTTCTTTGATTAGCCTTGATTTGAAATCATCTCACCTTCTGACAGCTTGCAATTCAAAAACAAAACTTCTAAGTGCATTCTTGTCAGAAGAGGACAAAATGAATTTTTAAAAGCAATGTCTTGCTTGACATACTGTGTCTGCCAGTTTGCCCTCCTCCCCACCTTACAACAAATTGTGGTTAAAAAAAAAGTTGGGAGGTCCCAGTTTTAGTGTGGGCTCTGTCACTACATAACCCTGGGCAAGTTCCTTTACCTTACAACAAAAGAAAGAAGTTGTACTAAGTGATTTCTAAGAGTCTTTCCAACATAACGTTCTATAAAATCAGAATCTGATTCTTGAAAGGCTGGAAAAGTAGACATATAGGATGGGCTTATTCGGCCAAAAGAGCAAGTCAGCCAAAAAAGGAGGGGTGAAATAGGGAGGTGTAGAGAATGGTGGAGGGGTGATTTTATATTAGTCTTCTAAATGTTGGTGCATGTCTTATTTAAAGCACATGATCAAATTTCATCAGTTTCCCCTAAAGACAGAAAAGAAATTTAACTTGCTAAAAACACGTGCTTCCTAATACTACTGCCCTGCTTTAGCCTTGTCTTTAACAATTAAAGAGTATGTTCACATACATAATTTCATTACATTCTCCCAATAACACTCTGAAGTAGACAGGACAGCTAACATATTATCATTGTGCTATGGGGAAACTGAGGGACTGAGATGTTATGTATACTAAATGGCGATATTTTGGATTTGTTTCTGGATCTTGTAACCACCTGTGTTGTTTTTTTTTATCATTTTGAATTGCTTTTTATTTTTTGATAGAATTATTGAGCAATGGAATTAAAGAAAATTGTGTCCTCTTTTTTTTTTTCCTTTGAGTGACTTTGAACAGACTCTTCTCTCTGGGCAGAGTAGGTACATCCTATATAAGGCAGTGGGCTGGATCAGAGGATCTCTGTGGTCCTTTTTAGACCCAGAATATCTGGTTAGAAGTTTGAATCTGAACAGCCATACCTAAGTCCCGTGGTTAAATGCGTGCCCATATATGTAAACTATGACTCTGCCTGTGTACATATGAAAAAGCACTGTTCTCTGTATACCATGTGGATGCTGAATTTATATTACTTTTTCCTATCCAAATCCCTTTTCGCTCACCATACCACCCCCAGGTGTGGGGATAAGGGATGTGGATTGTGGGTAAAGTGGTGCCTACTTCATGCCAGGGCAGAATTGGGTCTTCAGTATTAAATTTGTCTGCAAACTTTTATTGATTTGATCTCGATTTTTGCTCCAAGTACAGAACAGGGAGGAAACTGAGGAAAAGGAGAAACTAGCCAGGAACAATGCCTTAGCCATGCCCTCTCTCCCTGTCTCCATTAAGTTCCCTCATGTTCTCTCCCACTCACCTAAATCCAAAGCAGCTTGTGAACCACAGACAGGATGTATTTTATCAGATATTTTTAGAGCAAAATATGCTTTTTACTCTAAGGCTAATGCACAGGTTAAGAAGCAAGAGATTCTGCTTTCACGACTTGCCTAACTTCCTCAAGCTTTCCAGTCCAGCGAGTAGAAAAAAAAAAATACTTCCCTCTTTAAACTGCAGCCTTGTATTCTACGTGGCAGTCTCCCTCAACTTCCCCTGGCATTTCTCAACTTTCTGCACTCTGGGCCTGCTTCTATCCTTTGCCTTGGCAGACACGGTTGTCCTCATATTCTTTCTCAAAGTGGTGGGTCTGAATTAAAATAATATTGCTTAAGACCATTACCTCAGTGCTAAGCCCCACACTCTGCCTCACCCAACCACTCATACCACTAGCCCTCAGGCCACAGGGTCCCCCTTCTTAAATGTCCACAAATTGCCTTTGTTAGCTAGAGGCTCTCCATGGTTGATACTCAAATCCCTGGGTTTATACTCAAACCCCTAATTTTTTTCTTGTCTACCGACTTTCCTAATATGTGATCTTTAATGTAAGGGCTCTCCCATCCCCATCGCCATCGGGTGCAATAGAACAGAAAGGAGGGAGCATTCCCTTCTCTGCACTCATCCGTTCCAACAGAATAAGTTGTTTATGACAAACTCAACTTAAAAATGTCTGGGTTTCCAAAAGTTTTCTGATGTTTAAATGATGAACCCTCTGATGTAAAGGGTTCAGATTCTCCCATGATCATCAAACCATGAAAATAAAGAACCTTTTCAATATCTACCATGGCAATAAATTCTAGGCAGAGTGCCTCAAAGTTTGGTATCATGTTTGCTTTGGAAGATTTCCTCATTTGAACTAAAAAAATCCTTTCTCTAAGAAGGTAGTGACCAAAAGAAGCAGTGTGATGTGATAGAAAGCTGCACACCGAATCTGGCATTGCACAGAACCTGGGTTTGAGTTAATTCTGCCAGTTTCTAGCTACTGCTTCTCTAAACTGCCATTTCTGCAGATACAAAATGAAGGGCACAGATAATCTCATTAAGCATGACTGCTATGACGAGAACCCGAACTAAAATGTAAAATACACATTTCAAACAAGAAATTGCCATGCAAACGTTAATTCTCCACATAAGACGTTTATCCGTTCAACAAACATTTTTTGAACAATATTTGTGTGCCCAACTCAATGTTAGGCAATGAGAGGGCTTCAGTGTATATTTTACATTTATGGATCACTTTCTTCTTATTCAAAACTACTTTTACACCAACCATCTCATTAGGTACACCCATGGTGTAAAAGGGGCAGGGCAGATAACCTCACTTTCCTGATGAGAAAACTGAGGCACAACCAAATGGATCACAGTTCTGTTGCCTAGTCAGAAATGAGGGTCACTTTTTTTTTTTTTTTTTTTTTGAGACGGAGTCTCGCTCTGTCTCCCATGCTGGAGTGCAATGGCACGATCTCGGCTCACTGCAACCTCCGCATGAAGGTCACTTCTACTCCGCAAGTCCGAGAGGACTTGGGACTACAGTTGTACTGTAGTGGAAGGTCAGACTTATAGCCTGCTCTTCTTTATTTACTGTGTGTCCCCAGAACATAAGCACCCCAACCCAAAAGGTATTCTGTCAAGCTGTAAACTATCCATATAAGCTGTACATTCTGCCTCTGAGAGAGTCTACTGGGATCATACGGGCTTTAAAAATCAAACCTGATTTTCCTTTCAATTTATGCTACTTCTGTCTGTACACAGGCCCTCTTTATAACAGGGATTCCTTTTGCAGGATCTTGCCTGCTTTACCATTTGACCGAGTAGTAAGGAAGACCTTTGAAGGCAGAACAGGAAATACTCATTTATCCAGAATGTCCAGAGACTAGGAGGTTCTGGCAAACTAAATATTCTAATTGCCCCAGGCTATTCCACATTTACAGTCCCCAGGCTCTGGCAATTCACCAAACCTTCTAGGGAAAACAAGAGGCGCAGTAGTGTTTGTTGTTAAGTTTGAGCATACAAGAAAATTGGGATCCATTTGTGACAGCCTCCAAATAGGAGTCTGGGCAAACATTCAGGTTGGCTCTGATGCTGCATAACTAAAAATTATTATTGATACCATCCATGCTTTCAAATACAATGAAGTACACTTTAATATTTAAAACACGTGAGCAGACAAATCTGATGAAAAAAAGGACATCAGTGTTTTGCAGTGCCCCCACAGCTCTCAATTTTAAAAGCAATTGCCAATAAATAAGGCTATGAAAAAAATGTGGTTATTCTCAGCTTCTTGTTCCTTGGATTCAGAGAAAGGGTAAGTTTGTTGTACACACATTGCAAATAACATTGTAATAACATTGCAAACATTTAAATTAAAAATTGTTACGGTTTTCAAATGGGGAAACTTCTTTACCAGTGAGGCATTTCAATGTGATACTGAAAGGACATAAAATGAACTAGTAGAAAGGTCTGATCAATATTTCACTTTTTATAAAATAGCGACTGTCCCACAGATATACCACACAGATACTCCTTAAAGTGCTAACGTATTCTCCTTATTTTTTAGCAGACATTCTGAAACTTACTCAGGTTTATTTTTGTTTCAACCCTCCTATGATTATAGAATATAGACAATTATTTCTAAAATACATTTTGAAATAGTTGACACGATGTAAATTTCACAATCTCATTCTTATTTACTGTTGAATGCCAGGAGAGGATCATTAAAATCATTACAAATCTATCTTTGTGAATCAAGAAAAAGCACTGAAAACCCTATTATCACCCCAAGGCTATTGAAAATCAAATTTGCCTTTCAAATTATCTTCCTAAAAACCAGTTGTTAAGAGCACTTGAGTGTGGGGCACTCTGATAGACATTGCTTGAAGAATCACTATATGAATTCTCTGTTTAGCCATGTGAGGTTTTTGTTTTTCCTCCCTTTTTTTTAAAGAAAAGAAAGCAAGAGTGTATTGCCGTGGGATAACAATCTATAGCCCACCAAATCAGTGTAATTGAGTTTCAGAATCTGTCTTTTATCACAGGCAAAGGATTATACATTAGACTTTTAAGAAGAAAGACCATACAATCTTTCTATCTTTCCTTGTCTTTGGAGGCCATCTGCTGAGCCGTTTCTTGCAGTAGTCTGCCTGGCCAATAATAAAAAATGCAAAGCTCTCTAAATGATAAGACGGAAGAAATTGTGTAAAAAGACTTGCTGGAATGGAAGGAGGCTACTTTTCCCCTCACGCACGAAGTACATGACTCTCCAGCGCACCAACTTATTCTGACTATAGTAAAATGATTTTTTCCCTTATCTTCAAGTTGTACTTTGTCTTGAACTACTTCCTGCTGGTATAAATGGAAGACTTCTCTTTAAATTATAATGAATCACGTTTAACCCACAATCTTCACTTTTATTATTGATTTTTTTCCCAATAAGATTAAGACCCATATTGCCCCATTTGACAGATAAAGAAACTGAGACCCAAAATGGTTAGGTGCCTTACCCAAGGCCCCATACTAATTAGTTGCTGAGCGTGGACCCTTCTTTCTTTGAAAATGGTGACGTTTCCTTTAAATCCAAACTAGAAGTGCCTAGCTCTGGGAAGAAGTCCCTGGGATGACGGCTGTTTGTCTAATCTCAGATAACACTTAAAAGACCTAAGAAATTCTTCCTTCAAAGACAACAATTTTCCTCATTCTAGGCATAGTTCAACACTATGGGTCCTCCTCTGAAGCTCTTCAAAAACCAGAAATACCAGGAACTGAAGCAGGAATGCGTCAAAGACAGTAGACTTTTCTGTGATCCAACATTTCTGCCTGAGAATGATTCTCTTTTCTATAACCGACTGCTTCCTGGAAAGGTGGTGTGGAAACGTCCCCAGGTAACTTTCTATTTTACACATTCTCTCTCCTTGACCTCCTTCATCATACCTCTACTTGATCCACTGTTTCACTTACAAGGTCTACTGTGTAGACCAATTTAGAAGTTAAGTTTCTTTCTTTCTTTCTTACTCTTTCTTTCTTTCTTTCTCTCTCTCTGTCTCTTTCTCTTTCTTTCTTTCTTTCTTTCTTTCTTTCTTTCTTTCTTTCTTTCTTTCTTTCTTTCTTTCTTTCTTTCCTCTCTCTTTCTTTCTTTCTTTCTTTCTTTCCTCTCTCTTTCTTCAGCTTTATTAAAATATAATTAACAAATAAACATTGTGTATGTTATGGTGTTCAATGTGATGTTCTGATATACATATACATTGTGAAATAATTACCACAATCAAGTTAACGTATTTATCACCTCACATAAAGAAAACTTGATAATGAAAGTTCCGTGGATCTGCGCTCCTGGCTCTAGCTTGGAGTCCTGAATTTTAGTCAAATTTTGACAGATTTACTTAGAAAACACAACAAAAAAAGATATGCTGTACCTTTTGGAGATTAGCTATTTAACCTTAAGCAAATTAATCTAAGATCCAATCAAGGTGTTCTGTGTATCAATAGTTGTTTTGTTTTTACTGGTGAGTAGTAATTTATGATATGGATATGCCAAAATTTGTTCATCTACTCACCTACCAAAGGGCATTGGAGTTGGTTCTAGTATTTTTTACTGTTACACCTAAAGATGCTATGAATATTTCTGTACAAAAAAGAGAGAGAGAGATGCCATTCTTATTTTCTTTTGGAAGTTCATTTGAGTAAATATGGTAACGCGAAAAGCAACTATGCTCTTGCCTCTTTACTGAGTTACCTATCATAACAATTTAAACGTAATTTTAGACCAGTGAGGACAAAAACTCCTTATACAGTAAGCATAAATGAGATGAATTTTAAAAAGAAAAGATGAATTTTTCATGGGGGCGAGAAGAGTTCTTTGCTGCTCTATGGACACTGTCACCTGTATCATCCCACAACTGGACAAGTGGGCTTCAAGTAGAATTGTAGGTCTTTCACCACCTATTAGTAGTAACTATTAATAGCTGTTGCGGTTCTCTGTGCATCATCTGTATGTTGTGTCTCTAAAGCAAGTTTCAGAACCCTTTCACTAGTCCTACGTAGGCAGGAGCTCAATGTATAAAACAATAGGATGATGGAGTCTGAAGAATAAATTGCAACCTTGCTATATCTAAAGGGTATAACTGGATAGAAGGATATTGTACCTAAGCTCCTTCTCAATGTAGGTGATGGGTATATAGGCATTGTGAAATGCAAGTTCTTGTACCTTCATAATATCCTGAAGACATTCAGGTCCTATTTAATGAGGTTCCTTTCTGTGTGCTATTATGGAACCATCTCAGGCATCATCTCAATATTTGCTCCTTCAGGTAACCCTTTTACCAACTATCACTTTTAGTTGTAATTTCCACAGCTTAAATTCCTAAATGGAGTTATGCCAAGAGCTACTTCAGTTTATGCACGTTGCTACCATGTGGTGGCAAGATACACCGGTTACATCAAGACTTGTTTTCTATGCAACTCAAAGAACATCTCTTAGTTTTTGCCTATAAAGAATGACAACCATTGAAAGTATGAGACTGGGAGAAACTCGCTCTGTCTGAAGGAAAATTACACTCCTCCTGCCTTTCCGTGTCTGGAGTTATTGACATTCCAGCGGATCACTTAGCTGACCTGCAAGAAAAATCTAGGAAATGAGCAGAATTCACTAACAAATACTTTGGTATGCAGACAGGCTTTTTTTATTTTGCAAAAATACATAGAGAAAACAGAGATACATTTTCTGGGATCCACTCTTATGAATGGACGGTGATAAATGAGGGGCATCCCTCTTTTCTGATGCTTGGATATGAAGGAAAAGACGTCAATACGGCAAAAGTAGCTAAAAACGAAGCAGAAAATTAAGAGAGGTGTATTGGGTAGGTGTCTTTCTGAAATAGGACAGACTTGAACATATTTATAGGCTAAGAAGTAGATGGTAAAGAAGAAGAGGTTGAAGACACAGAAGAGAAAAAGGATAATAGGTAGGGGTGAGGTGGAGGAGGTGGGAGGGAATCCGGTGGGCAGCAAAATTGCAAGCCAACATGAAGCCATTCCCCAGATGTGCACCAAGCAGACAGTGTTTCCTGTACTGGCTGTCTTTAGACACATCCTTCCCTCTCTATCTTGGTTCAGCCCATTGTCCTTTGCCTTCATCCTCCAAATTCTGTGGATTGAATCCTAGATGGATTAGCAGGGAAGGAAAAAGTCTTAACAACCGTGGCAGGGAGCCGCGGTGGCTCAGGCCGGTTGCCCTGGCACTCGGGGAGGCGAGGCCACACGTTCGAGGCCAACCTGGTCAACATTGATTGAAAAAAAAAAAAAAAAAACAAAACAACCGTGGCATTTTGCCTCTAAAGCAAACAATACCCCTTCTAAAGTGAGAGAAAATCAGAGAGAGAGGCTGAACAGTGGGGATGGGTAGGAAAAAGAATCAACAGTCACGACATGCCTACTATGGGCCAGATACTGTGTTTGAGGTACATTATTTTATTTCACCCTTATTTACCATGGCTTAGCAAAGTAGGCATGTTAAAAGTTACTTTGATGCAATTCTGTTTTCCAAGTTTAAAAAATACCAGCAGATACATGCCCATTATATATCTTTATATAGAAAGAAACTGTGTCTTTAAGAGAAGGTAAGTATTTGCTCAGGGTCAGACTGCTAACAAGCTAGGATTTTCATCTGGGTTTGATTGCAAAGCCTGCATGAGTTTTCACTCTATCCTGCTGTCATATCAGGGAGATAGAGTTAGTTGTTTGTGTCTCCTGTTTTTACCAAAATAAGTAGCTTCCCTCCAGTCAGTTCTCACATTCCTCTTCACTGTGTTGATGCCACACTTTCATTAATTGTTCCACACTCTCCTGTTTGAGAGCATGATGTTTGCTTAGTCTTATTAAGCCCAAAGGGAGGGTCACTAGAGAAATATTTACTGAACACCTACTCTATGCCAGCCTTGGTGCAAGACACAGACATGGCCTGTGGTGAGGCACTCCCATTGTAGTTGGGGAGATGGATATTGAGCTATCAAAGAGTTAAAAAAGAAATGAATGTTGGATGTATGAAATGCTATTTTCAGGCACATGGACAGTAAATCATGTAGAATTTTTGAAGAAGGGGAGTTTACCATAGATTGGAATGGTTGGGGAAGGGGCCTCTTGTGGGGAGTAGGAGGAAAAAAACAAGGTTCTGGACCACCATCTGAGCCTCCTCGAAAAGCTGTGGATTCCTTCCCAGCCAGAGTGGAGGCCAAGCCTGTGGTCAAGAACCACGTCAAAGTTCTCTGGCCTCTCATCAGGAAAGCTGAGAGACAGAGCTGGGCCTCTCTGAATTGGCTCAGGAAGACCAGATGAGTCGTTGGCCTCCCCCGCCTCATTGGCAAGGTTGAGATCCTGGTTTGCAGTGAAATTTATAGACATCTTGTCCCTTGGCATGCCATGTAGCTGCACACTTAACTGGGGCTCTTTTCTGAAGTCTCCAAAATGGAAGCAACACGATTAACCTCATATTTTCTGTCTTTTTCCTTTCTCGTGTTGAAGGCTTTTGCCTTCATAATCCTCCATGCCTGCAAACACCACTGATAGTTTAACAGACTGACTCCAGTCAAGCTCTGCCCCTCTCAGCCTGGGCCACCCTCCCATTCTTGGGCAGGATTGAGTTCCCCTCCTCCCACTTGCCACTTCCTTGCTGTGTTTTAAGGAGCCTCTTCAGATGGCAGGAATTCTGAGTGTTTTGCAATTGTTCAATGCCATATCATCTGCCCATACCCTCCAGAGGAAAGTTCTTAATTTATCCAGCTGTTCATTGGCCTCAGCTGTTGTCCTAGTTTTCTGAGTACACAGGTATATTGCCTGAGACCATGTGCTCCAGGACTTTTCTATCCTCCTGGAGCTCAACATATATAGTCTTCATAAATTATAAGATCTAACTTATACTGAGTTACAGTGTGATCATAAGACTGCCGGTTGGATTTTTTGGCTGAAATCTGCCTGCCAAATTCCCACAGAAAATCTCTTCTCCAGCTCCCTCCAGCCACTCTCCCCTCCTGCCCACCTCTGGCTTTTTTCCTTACTGACTCATATCTACCTACAATAGTGTCTTAAAATCAGACACATCTAATCCCTGACTACAAAGGAGTAAAGCCTCATGGGAATTTGCACTGTCAACTGTGGAGGAAAAAAGGACTCCTGCACAAGATCTGTCAGCTCTCCTGTCAAGTTTTAAGTTCAACCTTGCTACCATTGCTGTTGCCTAGTCTTCCCTTCGAGAATACATTCCCCTGGGGCCATTTTACTACATTGTCTGGTTGAGAGTGGGAGGGTGATGAGGCTCTGGATTAAAATTATGGTAGTAGAAATGGAAGGGAAAGGCAGATGAGGGGAGACATTAAAAGCAGAATATACAGGCTTGGGTGATAGATGGCATGTGAGGGAACTGTAAAAAAAGAAACACTTTTCCCTCTGTGCTAATAGAAATTTCCAACCACCAGCTGAATGCAACATTTCAGTGTAGTAGCTTTGGCCTAGTCTGTTCAAAAATTTCCTTTTCTTCCCAGAGACTATATCACCCCATGTGAGTAGTCCTAAGTGTTTTCCACTGTTTACACAATTGAAGAGAGTTGAATAGGCCCATAGTCTTTCTCTCCAACTGTCCTATTTATTTTAAATTATGCATTAACAAACTTTAGCAGCTTTATCGAAGTGCAGTTTATATATTGTGATACTCACCTGTTTTAAGTGTACAAAGCAATGATTTTTAGTAAATTTAAAGTTGTGCAAACATTACCACAACCCAGTTGTAGAAGAGTTGCATCACTTCAATAAGATCCCTTGTGCACATTTGAAAGGAGTAATCCCTCCACCCTACCCCCACCCCCTGCTGCAGCCAACCACTAATGTACTTTTGGTTTCTATCCAGAACTGCCTATTCCGTACATTCCACTTAAAATGGAATCATGAAAGTAACTGGCTTCTTTTTCTTAGCATAATGTTTTCAAGAGTCACCCATGTTGTGGCACGTATCAGTTTATTCCATCTTATTGCTGAACAGTATTCCATTGCATAGATACACAAATTATTCCCCAAAAAGCAGTTTGGGATCTATGCTTGAGTCTCCTAGCAGAATTCTGAAGGTTAAGTGGGAAAATGATTACATAGTGATTGGTGGCCTAGTTTGGAGGTGGAAGTTGGGCCTAAGATCCTATTCTATTCTCCATATTGAGTTTTCCTTGGATGGGTTAGGAAGGAAGAGAATATTTTACTGATAACCAAATCTTCATGCAGAATTGAAACTCCCCATTAGGAAAAGTGGACTCCTTGAGAGGCTGGTGCAACATTGGTCCTCGAGCCCAAGTCCACCTATAAATGCTCCATTTGGGGGATGGTTCAATTTTCTAAGTAAGATAACAGCTACTTGGACTAGCTCACAAAACCCTCCATTCCTGAGTAGCAGTTCTGTGCAAATTAGCCCCTGAGCCTTCTGGGACTATTCAGACCCTGGACTTATTCCTAATGTACCTACCGCAGGGCTGGCCTCACTTGTAGGTGTCCACACTCGTACCCCCTCACTACTGCTAGACTGCACGTAGCACTTGGTCAAAAGTGTTTCCACTCTTCTGGCTGCTGGTTTTCTGGGCAGCTTTTCATTTTACTGTGGTTCCTGCGGTTTACCCTGGACCTCCATGTTTATTGTCAGTAAATTTCACCTGTGTAAAAGAAAAAATGCTGAATTTGGATGTGGTAGGTGCAAAGGGAGTCACATAAAGTGCCTTGTGCAGGGCTACAGGACTTGTAACTGTATGCCCCCTCCCGCTCAGAGGTCTCTGGGAAGGAAGATGAAGTAAGGACAATGAGAAGTCCCTTAAGACTAAGCTAAGAGAACATACTTCCTAGAGAAGCTGCTTTGCTTAATGGAAGGTTTTGGCTCAGAGGCGGGGTCATGTGGGGACCATTTCAGCTTTACTCTTGGTACTAACTTCCTAGTTGTGTGTTTCTTCCTAAGAAATCATTTTGCCGTGACAAACAGCCCAGTTCAAGGATCACTTCAACTGTGCCAAGACAGCTGGGAACCATTAGGGGCTCAGCATCCCTCCTTGCTCCTAAGCCACCCAAATATTGTGAATATGTGTGCTGTGACCTCTCCTCCAACCCCATTCCTACCTCTCCAGCACAGCTCAAGCTGAAATGTCCCATCTGCACTCTGCATCTCAGCTTTGAGTTACAGAAAAATTTCTCAAGTCTTACATCCTTAACCCCAACAGGAAGATATCCGTGTGTCCAAAACTAGGGAAGAAGTCAACAACCAGTCATTTTGTTGTTTTCAAATTTGTCACCAAATAGTCTGTTTGGCTGCTGGATTTGCATTGGCTTATTACCATTTACCCTTTCTAAATCCTTGGCTACTTTCTAGTCTTTTAATGCCTCACTTCCTTAAAGAGACAGAAGATATGGCTTAATAAAGGATTTGCTTCCCAGATTTCATATCACGATGTTTACATATAGTAAGAGATTGATTCATATTTAGTGAATTTAAATGAGCAGACTAAGACCTATTAGTGATATTTATCCTGGAACAAAAAGCTAAGAGGTAAGTAAGTTTTCCAAAAGAGTGAAGAGTGTTTAGGTAGGTTTTAAGCGGAGGCATAAAACATTGGGATGAATGACTGAAAGAGGTGGTAGCATCTCTGTCCCTGAGGAGTTGCACAATATCATCCTTTATGTGGTGGCTATTGTTGAGCCTAAAGGCACAGGGATGGATGACTGAGGTCTTGAGTTTTATTCTCTAGCCATATGTGGTTCTGAAAAATAAAAAAACTTTAGGCCTAGGTCTCCTGCTGACTAGCTAGATGATCAGAGTAGCAAGTTATTGCCCTTCTCTGAGCTTGCTTCCTCATGTGAAAGATAAGCTTTACTGGTCTCCAAAATTCATTCCAGTTTTGACATTCTATGACTGTTAACTTGTCATGTTTTAAATCTATTGTTAAATAGCCATCGTGTATGAAGAGGGGTAAAGCATACCTGGAGAATGGGCCAGTTTATAAGAGGAAATGGAACATGGTGGGGAGGGGTCCCAAACTTACATTCTCTCATGAATTTGACACAGCTTTTAATATATATATTATATGTACATACATATATATACATAGACACACACATATAATATATAATAATCATATCCATCTTGGGTCTACAACAGAATAATTACACCATTCCTCAATTTGAATTCTGTTTATATGTCTTTTTGCTCACTTATGTGACCCTTTATGTCTTCAATAGAAGTTGACATGCCAAAAGTGTTGGCTAAGCCTAGATACCTATTGTGAAATGAAAATCTTTTGGAAATTCAAGACACCATAGTGTATCTCCAACCACTAACAACTCTACATAAAACTAGCAAATAATTTGTCTTACTAGTCTAAAAGCACACTTTTTCATATATCAGTGTTCACTTTATTGTTTTTCCGTGTTAGGAAACTATGATATGTATTATCTAGGTCAAAGAAATTATTTTATACTTTGACATCTTGCTCCAAATAAAATGAAAACATCTGACCTGGGGAGGAAAAACTGTGCTTAGTTTCATTTTAGAAAAGGCAAAAAACAATGAGAAGGAAAAGAACATCAGGGTTTGACTCACTCAACATACCTGCTCTATGTTCAACAAGTGAAAACAAGTGCAGTTTGCAACTCATAAAAAATATTTTTTAAGATAGAAAATTCTTCTAAAACAAAAAGTAGTTGTGAGCTACCAGGCATGCATCTAAAAAAAAAAGACCTGAGAATCCAAAGCTGACAACCTATCTAGCCATCTCCTTTTGGCAGAGGGATGCCCAATTAATCTCCAACTTGGACTTGTCTTTGCCCAGAATGCCTGCCTATTTCTTTCCAGAGTTATTTTGGTTTTTAAAGAATATATGGAATGTTTCATTCTGTAGACCAGACCCTTCATCAAGGAGAATTATGGCCATTAAAAAAAGAGATTTGAGGACCAGAAAAATATAGCTGCCTCTAATACTTTTTAAAAGGATATATGTCTAGATTCCATTTGAGACAAGGATTTATTTCTGCTGCGTAAGCAGAATGTCAAGGTACCGGTCAATGGCCTCCTCGTGAAGCTTTCTCGATCTAGTCAAGAATGCATTGGTATTTCCTGCCTTTGAACTCTGCAAATGCTGGTACTCTGGGTCACCCAATTATGTCTTCAACCATGCAGTGTCATGTATGCCACAATGCCTTTGCCCATGCCTTTCTCTCTACCTGTTATGCCACTGTACCCCTCTCTTGTCCAACTGCCTAATTCTAGTCAACTCCAGTGTTAACACCACTGTGAATCCTATTCTGACTATGATCAGGAGAATTATGGGGATTCTTCCTTTAGACATGAATTATGCTTTGAAAATGACTCTACTGTGCCCTATCACTTTATGTTATAATTGTATTATTTAGGTGTCATTTTCTTACTCCCAGGGCAAAGGCACAGTTAATATGTTGGGGGGAAGATACATGCATACATTCCAAACAAATACTGCCCCCACTCTGCCCAGATTCCCTCAGGACCTTCACTGGGAAGAGGGTCGGTTGAAGTGTTCTTGTGAGTGGTTTATTACCACTTGCTATTAATGCTGCTGTCATCTATATTCATCCAAAAATGTAGAAAAATCTGGTTGCTATGGAGACCACTGTTGCTTTTGCTTTATGTTAGAAAAGGGCTTCCTATAAGGTCTCCTAACTGATTTTCCTAGAGAAGGAGAAGAATTAACGTTAACCTTCATTAGACCTTGTCTCTTTAATACAACCTCCCTTCCAAACACAGGTGCTTCAGAAAATCTCATCCTGGCAAAATAGGATCAGAGTGTAATGTACTAATTCCTAGTTATTATTTTTTTTTTGAAAGGTCACTACTGTGGTGAAAACTCTCCCAAACCCCAATGATAGCTATGTCTAAGAGCCCTCACCACCGCATGGCACCCAATCTCGTCACAACCCCTCCTTTCATTGCTCCTGCCACTTCCAAACATGGGGCAAGATGATCAACTGTTTTTTGGTTTTCCTTATAATCCCCTCAGTCTTCCCTTCAACCCACCTATGGAAAGTCTACTCATTTTTCAACTCTAACCTTATCTCCTCTATGAAGGCTGTCCTGCCTAGTTCAGCTCACAGTGACTCTTATGAAACTCTTCCCAGACTCTCATATAACCAATTATTGTATTCATAGGACATCTGTGATGACCCCCGTCTGATTGTGGGCAACATTAGCAACCACCAGCTGACCCAAGGGAGACTGGGGCACAAGCCAATGGTGTCTGCATTTTCCTGTTTGGCTGTTCAGGAGACTCATTGGACAAAGGTATTATCCCTCCTGTGGGACCTCATTCAGTTTCCACTTTCTTGTCTTCTTTAATAACTTTAGGAAAAAATCAGCTCATAACTTTCTTAGATTGTTGTATTTCTTGAAAGTAGAGGTATTAACTAGGCGACTTCCCTCCATTTCATTATAAGAAGTTTTCATTATAAGAAGTTTTGCAAACACAGAAAAGTTGAAAGAATTTTATAGTGAACACTCATATACCCACCTAGATTCTGCCATTAACATTTTACTCTACTTGCTTTGTCATATATGCTCATTGAAATCTTTGGTTATCATTTGCCGTGCATTGACTCAGTATCTCTGCATATTACATTGTCTGTACCTACTGGGATAAAAAGTCAGTAGAAACCAGGGAGTCACTAATACATATTAATAACAGAAAAGGTGAGAAAGACAGAAGTAGGACTTTGAAAAGGTTCTAATAAATTATTAATAGTACAAAAATTCCTTTAGCATTCAGGTAGAGTTCAAGGCAATGAAGTATTGACTTGGGACAAAGTTAAAACATTTTCCTCAAAAAAATAATTTTAGAATATTAATGTGTAGCTGTTATATAAAAAAATTTTCTAAACATGATTTTATTCAAAATGCAAATTAAATCCATATTCAATAGAATTGACATAAAATCTCTAGAATGGATATTTAAAAAACAAACTACAATGGGCCTTGATTTTGATTGGTTTTGCTTTTTAGAATGCCTTGCATTTTAAACATGCAATCATGAATATGTTTATGTCGTCCGCTTCTCAACATCTAGTTTATAGATTATTTGTGGAAAGCATTTAACCACTGACTGGTTGTCCCAGCCACACTGTATTCTCCTGTGTGCATTTAGACAGGCATGGTGATATCATCCTCAGCCAAACTGATCTGAGGAGGCAGAAGTTGTGGGCAAAATGCTATACCTAGGATTTTCCAATCCAGACTCAAGCCAGGTGTATGTGGCTTGCTTCCTGTTGTCATGTGGATTTGCCAGGAGTAAATTGTCATCTCAGTTTCTGGATGTGGTCTGGTGAATAACACTTGATTAAATGTTCTTGCATTTCTAGACAATTCCTAACCATAAGGAACAGGAGTGGGACCCTCAAAAAACAGATAAATATGCTGGGATATTTCGCTTTCGTTTCTGGCATTTTGGAGAATGGACTGAAGTGGTGATTGATGACTTGTTGCCCACCATTAATGGAGATCTGGTCTTCTCTTTTTCCACCTCCATGAATGAGTTTTGGAATGCTCTGCTGGAAAAAGCTTATGCAAAGTAAGGAGGGGATTGACTAGTCTGCTGTCAGGGTACATGAGGAAAGGAAAGCCGCATTTGTCTTTGGGAGCTCATTCTCTCCCAGCCCAACCCTGGAGATTAAGTTGGGTAAGATGTCAGTCAGAACCAAGGCATTGTTTTGCACTTGGGCCTGGCTGTCAGAAATCTTAGATGAGAGAGGAATTAGAGGTTCTTGTCTCCATTTAAACTCTTACCTGCTCCCAGGTATCCTTTCCTGCTGCTATCTGCAGATCACATGACATTATCACTTTGTTTTTTCTTTATCTAATATCTCCCCATAGAAAGAAGTTTTTGCATAGATTGTCCTTGATCAACATAGCCTAAGCCTAGAAATTTCTGAATATAATTTCAAAAAATATCTCATTTCATACCTAGAGAAAAGCCATCTGGTAAAGTCTAGGCAGGGAATGTTCTGATTCTTTAGAGTATGATGTTCTTGACCTGGAAAAACAATTTTACAAAGATAACCTTGCATACTTGCCCTCAGGCTGCTAGGCTGTTATGAGGCCCTGGATGGTTTGACCATCACTGATATTATTGTGGACTTCACGGGCACATTGGCTGAAACTGTTGACATGCAGAAAGGAAGATACACTGAGCTTGTTGAGGAGAAGTACAAGCTATTCGGAGAACTGTACAAAACATTTACCAAAGGTGGTCTGATCTGCTGTTCCATTGAGGTTTGTACTCATGAAAAACAACCACTGTATACTCATTCCTGGCAGAAGAGACTACAAAATTTAGTAGGGAAATTCACCCTTAACCGAAAGACCCATGGAAAACTATTAATGGTACTTGGAAAGCTAAGATACACATTTTGTGCTGGTGTAGAAGTTGAGGTGCTTTAATTTTTTATCCTTTTGTACCAGTCATTCCACGTGGAACCAATGCAGCATCCAGGCTGGTGTCAGTAGTCTCTGCTAAATTATTCCTCCTGTCTCTGCTTCTAGATCTTGAGGTTATGGCTGCTTGTTCAATAAATGAATCTGCCCCATCAAATTTTATGTCAGTGGCCGGGCGTGGTGGCTCACGCCTGTAATCCCAGCACTTTGGGAAGCCGAGGCAGGCGGATCACAAGGTCAGGAGATCGAGACCACAGTGAAACCCCGTCTCTACTAAAAATACAAAAAATTAGCCGGGCGCGGTGGTGGGCGCCTGTAGTCCCAGCTACTAGGGAGGCTGAGGCAGGAGAATGGCGTGAACCCAGGAGGCGGAGCTTGCAGTGAGCCGAGATCGCGCCACTGCACTCCAGCCTGGTGGACAGAGTGAGACTCCGTCTCAAAAAAAAAAAAAAAAAAAAAAAAAAAAAAAAATTTATGTCAGTTCATATTAATGTACTACAGTGGATAGTCTGAATCTGACTTGAGTTGTTATATTACATTCTTTATTTCTTTTTCTCTACTGCTTTTGTTTCAAGTTGGGTGTCAGGATGAAATTTCCATCTGTGTGAGAACTAGCTTCAATCCTACTGAGTTAAGCCAATTAATGAAGAAGGGGGGTCAGGACTGGGTCTCCCAGTTCCTGTGCCTTTATATAGCTTTCTTTGCTCTCAGTCTCCCAGTCAGGAGGAGCAAGAAGTTGAAACTGATTGGGGTCTGCTGAAGGGCCATACCTACACCATGACTGATATTCGCAAAATTCGTCTTGGAGAGAGACTTGTGGAAGTCTTCAGTGCTGAGAAGCTGTATATGATTCGCCTGAGAAACCCCTTGGGAAGACAGGAATGGAGTGGCCCCTGGAGTGAAATGTGAGTTGCATTCCACTTTCACAGCTACATCTCCAAAGCCCTGTAGTTCTCCCAGACCCATCCCTCCAGACTGCTAGTGTGCTCTCAGTGCTCAGTGACATCTGTGGGCTCTTGTCAGGCATGGGGTCTGTGACCCAGCCACAGATGAAATAAAGCAGGACTGATTCTCCTGCGTTCTGTTTCTCTGGCATCCTGCTTACTACAAGAAGTCAATGGCAAACATAATGGTTTATCTTTTTTTTTTTCTTTCTTTCTATTTGCTTTCAGTTCTGAAGAGTGGCAGCAACTGACTGCAGGAGATCGCAAAAACCTGGGGCTTGTTATGTCTGATGATGGAGAGTTTTGGTGAGGAGCGGTTTCTGCACTAAGGGAATTGGGGCTTCCACATGGAACTACAGTGTTAAGTATTAAATATCATCTTTATCTTTTTCCTGTGCTCCTTCCATTCAGGATGAGCTTGGAGGACTTTTGCCGCAACTTTCACAAACTGAATGTCTGCCGCAATGTGAACAACCCTATTTTTGGCCGAAAGGAGCTGGAATCGGTGTTGGGATGCTGGACTGTGGATGATGATCCCCTGATGAACCGCTCAGGAGGCTGCTATAACAACCGTGATACCTTCCTGCAGAATCCCCAGGTTTGAGTCAATTACTTTATTTGCCTCAAAGTTATCCAGTCAATAGGAACTCAGATCTTGCTTTGGTCATCTCTGGAGTATTTCTTTAGCATCAAGTCTTCCATTTGCAGTTATTGTGTAATATTCATCAACCAGGATCCCTAGGGATTGTCTCAGGCGCTTGTAAACCACAGCAGACTATGCCTTTTTGCAGAGACAGACTTTGGCAGCATTATCAAATCTGAATCACCTCCTCTGGCTGCCTCTCTTCTGGCCATATCGCCTGGTATGGCTCTTTGACAATCCCTGCTTCCTTGTGATGGTCCCACATTGGAGAGAGAAGATCTGCTTTGAGATGTTCTCTCAATTCTTCCTCATTTCGCTTTACTGCCCAGCTGTTCTCTGGGGTGCACATTTACTATATTCTTCCTCTTTCTAATGCAGATGACTCTTTTGAACCCCATTATTATGCCTCCATTTTATCATCTAGATCCGGGTCATTTTTCCCAGGATTTTAATCATTGCCCTGTCAATGACTCCATCCCATCCATCTCCCATTACAGTGCTATTCCAGGTGACACAGCAGGGTCAAGTCCAGAGTAAAAAACCCAAACATCTAAAGCCTGAATCTATAATAACCTGGATGGTTTCATCTCAAAATGTGCTGATGAGCTAACGCATAGAAAACAAGAATTCTGCCTATATTGCTGCCTCACTGGACACGGGTGTGTCTTTTCTTTCCATGGATCTCATTGGTCAGGCATTTAGGAGAATACTGAGACTAGTGGGCTGATTCACCTAACTCATACTGCTCTTCCACCCTTTCCATTTTAATTGTTCCTAAAGAAAAGAAATTTCCTATCTCCCCCGCCACACACCACCTCACCTCCATTTACAACTCTGGAAATGTTTCAAGTATTAGGCACATATACTAAGCTGGGAAAATGGCTTCACTCTATATGTATGTACAGGATTGAACTTAGGGGCCTTAGTTCTGAATCTGTTTTTTCTTCTTACTTTCTTTCCTTCCTTCCTTCCTTCCTTCCTTCTTTCCATCATTTTAGAGATGGGATCTCACTTTGTTGCCCAGACTAGAGTGCAGTGGCAGGATCACAGTTCACTGCACCCTTGAATTCCTGGGATCAAGGGATCCTTCTGCCTTAGCCTCCCGAATAGCTGTTTCATGTTTCCTTCTAAAGGGAGAGAGGAGTGGAGACAGAGACAGAGAGGAAAATCTGATGCCTTTTAGTTTTACCTCCTAACAGCACCGTGATTCCCCAGATGATGTTTGGAAAGTCTGACACAGGCTTGTAGCTTCCTTAAAGTGGCAGTAGCAAAACATCAATTCTCCAAGGAAGTGGATCCAGCTCTTCCACAGGCCATATGTCTGGCTGGCAATAGGAGGCTAGCCCAGGGTGATGCTGTAGTGTCAGGTTGAGTCAAATGAAAACGCTTTCTGTCTTTATGGATTCCAGACTTTTTCTATGAATGGCATTTAAATACAAAGGGATAATAATAACAACAATAATAATAATACAATAATTTACCAATAACTTATTAGAACAAAGCATATCCTCTTTGGCATCAAAGGCTAAGAATAAAGTTATCCCTCAACACATGCTGAATGACATAGAAAGAAGCAAGTATTAATGGTATGCACTTAGCAAGTCAATGAATTATCCAAGACCTTGTCTGATCAATATCAAAGCCCAGAAAATAACTCAAGGCTCTGCTTCCCAATGACAAACTTTCTTCCCTGAAATTTAAGCTGGCTCATCTGAAATGGGAATGCTAACTCACCTCTTTGGTGGCCTCTTTCCCTTAGTACATCTTCACCGTGCCTGAGGATGGGCACAAGGTCATTATGTCACTGCAGCAGAAGGACCTGCGCACTTACCGCCGAATGGGAAGACCTGACAATTACATCATTGGCTTTGAGCTCTTCAAGGTAAAAATTTGGAGCAGAGAGAATGAAGGCAAACAAAGTAAAAATTAGGATGATTTAGGGGTAAGGGAAGAATGAAAGGCCTAAGGATAAAGAAAACGGAGGATACAAAAACCACGATTTGAGTGGAATTGAATATTTTACCCTATTTCATTTCCAGGTGGAGATGAACCGCAAATTCCGCCTCCACCACCTCTACATCCAGGAGCGTGCTGGGACTTCCACCTATATTGACACTCGCACAGTATTTCTGAGCAAGTACCTGAAGAAGGGCAACTATGTGCTTGTCCCAACCATGTTCCAGCATGGTCGCACCAGCGAGTTTCTCCTGAGAATCTTCTCTGAAGTGCCTGTCCAGCTCAGGTTCAGTTTCCTTTGCAAGCCCTCAAACCCCTGTTCTTTGCTTTACCTCCAATCCTGAACCCCTTCACCCATCTCCCCTCTTCAGACGTTCGATAGGACAACTTGTTTAAATCAGACTTAATTCATTGAAATCATGGTGGTAAAAATATTTCTCAAAGGGGGATTGGGGGAAATTCCCCAGTGAAGGTCTGAACTTTAGAGCTCTGAGCTACCCTTAAAGAGGAACAGGCCTATAGTCTAAGTTCTTCCACATCAAATTTTGTCTTCTGTTTTCTGGCTGATACCCTCTTTTCTTAAGCAGATGGCACTCCTCCCTGCTCTTCTATTATGTTCTGAGTACTGGGTCACCAAAGCCACCTTTTTGTCCCAGCCCTGCCTACTTTGATCTTTATCTCCTGGTCCTTAAAGAAAAGAGAAAGGAAAGCATGCTCAAAATATATATAAGCCATATCTGAGGAAGAATGGGCTAAGTCATACAATGTCTCATGCTTTTCAGCAATGATGTCTGCTTTGGTGGACTTATTTCATCAAAGGATGTTTATCATATGATGAAAATATTTTATTTTTGATGTTCTAGGGAACTGACTCTGGACATGCCCAAAATGTCCTGCTGGAACTTGGCTCGTGGCTACCCGAAAGTAGTTACTCAGATCACTGTTCATAGTGCTGAGGACCTGGAGAAGAAGTATGCCAATGAAAGTAAGAATGGCAGGAATGTCTGGGAAAGCAAAATTCAGTTGCATTTATAGCATATAAGTTAGAAAATATGATCACAAATGATTTTCTCCAGCAATATTTTCAGTCTAGAGAAGTTGGGAATGGATGGCAATCATGGCAGAGGATGGGATGTCAACTTCAGGCAAGGCCTACAATAGATTCATTTTCATATTCCTATACAAAATATGGAAAAGGAAAGGGAAGTGGGAATAAAAGTGTTGAATCTCAGTCATTCCGGTGCTCAGGTGCTATGCTGAAAGTCCCAGGACTGGCTTACTGAGATACCTTCTTGTCTATCTAGAAAAGGAACTTTAATTGCTGTGTTAAAAACATGTCACTTTGTTCCAGCTGTAAACCCATATTTGGTCATCAAATGTGGAAAGGAGGAAGTCCGTTCTCCTGTCCAGAAGAATACAGTTCATGCCATTTTTGACACCCAGGCCATTTTCTACAGAAGGACCACTGACATTCCTATTATAGTACAGGTAAGAGTGTGTACAGGGGTCCCCAGAAACGCTCATACTCTGTACCAGATACTAGATGATCCCAAGTACCTTATATATGTTTAGGATGCAGAGTAAGAATTATCATATTTTTTGGTTTGTATTATACTCAAAAACTTTTCTCACCAAGCATGGACACTGACTTCCTTATTACCATCCATCCTAAATCTCCTCTCTTCCATTTATTTAATTGTGGGCAAAAGCCCACGTGCTCACCAGTACACATGTTAACATACGTATCATAAAATCCCATGGAAGGAAACATATGCCAGTTCAGAGGACCCTCAACATGGCTAGGTCAGGATGAATCACTGCAGTCTGGCAGTTTTTCTGACTTAATACGCCTGACCAGCAGCCTTTACGTAACCATCCCACAGGTCAAGAACAAACCGGAGATTCCGTTTTCTGGCTTTTCACCTATATTCTTTGAGATATCCTTCCCTCAGCTGATGGGCTATCAGGAAAGGACAGAATGGTCTCTTGGTTTTAAAACAAATCTTTTGAAGCTCAGCATTAGATCTGGATGTCACTGGGCAAAGGTTAATCTCACTGAGGGCTGCTCATCTTCACTCCCTTCATTTGTCTTTCCAGGTCTGGAACAGCCGAAAATTCTGTGATCAGTTCTTGGGGCAGGTTACTCTGGATGCTGACCCCAGCGACTGCCGTGATCTGAAGTCTCTGTACCTGCGTAAGAAGGGTGGTCCAACCGCCAAAGTCAAGCAAGGCCACATCAGTTTCAAGGTTATTTCCAGCGATGATCTCACTGAGCTCTAAATCTCCAATCCCAGAGAATCCTGACAAAGCTTGCCACCCTTTTATTTTCTGTCAGGTGCCAGGTCTTAGTTCAGATTCACAATCTTTAGAAAGAATGAGATTCATGATAATCAACTTTTCCTCTCTTCTGATAAATTCCCCATACTTCCCAATCCAAGTAGCATCAGTAGCGACATAACCTATATACCTCCAGCAGCTGGACATGGGGAGGCGACAGTCCTATCTAGACATCATATACGTTTGCCAAGAAAGGATCTCTGGGGCTTCCGGGGGTGAGATTCAAGCAGGACAATAACAAGAGGCTGAACTCCCTACAGATGTCTGTGATGTTTTCAGTTGTTCGATATATCTCCCCTGTAGGGCATGTTGAGGAAGGAGGAGGGCTGATCAAGGCCAAGCTGGTCTAGCCTGACATCCTAGCTCCTGACTGAACACTATAGACTTCCCAGCAGCATTTCACCCAGCAGCCAGAGCCAGCTTTAAGTCCCCAACCCTTACAGTCACCACTGCCACCACCACCAACCACAACCACCACCACCACCACCACCACCACTCACCACCATCACCACCTCCGGAAAGTGTAGTCCTGCCCTCAACCAAGTCACCCCCCACAGTAAATTTTACCTTCATGTTGAGAAAGCTTCCTAGGTGCTTAATCAAGAGCTGGAGTTCAATGAGTCCTAGACAGTGAGAAGGGCCTGAGCTTCAGCTCAATGGAAGCCAGCTGTGTGCCACAAGAAGGAAAACTGGAAGAAGCTGCAGTGGGAGACAAAGCCTCGGTCCCCCACCCATCTACACACACCTACACTCACACACGCGCACATGGGCGCGCACGAACTACCGTTTAGGCAGTCAGTGGGCAAGAGGAAAGATAAGTAAGTACCATACACACCTAAAAGATGAGAGAATTCACCCAGACATACTACAGCCAGTTTGGGGCCCCTGACTGCAATGTGAAACCTCTCACTGCTGCTAGGTTTACAAACAAGCCCATTGTCCTGTGCCTCCTAATATCATTTGTACTGAAGACCCCATCTGGGGATTTGAGACTTTGGTCCCAGCCCAGACTCCTCAGACTTTTCTCTCAGTTGGGATGCTTCACTCGCTGGGAGTGTTTGCCCTCTCATTTTTCAGTACTTCTACAGAATTTTCTCTAGAGTCAGTCATTATGAAATGTTCTTCCCTCCATCTTAACCTATCAATGTTCTGCCCCTCCTTCAAGGCCCAGTATAAATGCCACCTCCTCCATGAAGCCTTCCCTAATTCCACCCCAAACCCCCACCTTCAACAATATTTCAACGCTTCTGCAATGATGAAAAAGAAACATAGTTGTAGTACTTAGCCTAGTCCAGCAAGCATTCATTTTTAGCTCGCTCATTTTTTACCATGTTTTCCAGTCTGTTTAACCTCTGCAGTGCCTTCACTACACTGCCTTACATAAACCAAATCACAATAAAGTTCATATTCAATACATTGACCAGTCTTCACTTGAATTGATGGCATGGGATGGATGGCAAGAGTGAACATCTGTTAAGACTTGTTTCAAAGCCACTGGAGGTGGGGGCTGGAGTACTTCACGAAATCTGAGCTCAAGTAAAAGTGTGATGGATTCAAAGGCCCTGGCTACACTCTGATGGTACAGTTCTTTGCATGCTGGGGTAGTTGGAAGAATGAAGAGGGGCCTTTATGTCATATTTAGGGACAGCTGGGTGCTATTCGGAGTTACTTGAGTTTGAAACTCCTATTTGGGATTGGACTCGAGGCCATAGGTACAGTAGCCAAATCTTTTAAGGGCAGATCTCTCAACAAGACAAAATACCAACTACCCTTTCCCAGCATCTTCCTTAGAGCCAAAGGGATGTGTGAAGACTTCACTCATTTGCTTATAAAAACTGCCATCTGCCCATCTTAGGGTGGGTAAAGGGGAAAATTCTTATTTTTCTTTCTGACATGAAAAAGTGCCTGACCAGGGGAAGGATCTCCAAAAGGATAGCTCAGGAGAACAGTTCTCAAGTCCAGCCCTCACTGTCTGTCCCTATAACACTAACCCAGAACACACTAGAGATTTACATGTTGTAGATGTTTATTAGACATGAAATCCCTTGCAGATAATGCAGTCGTTCCATATGGTCACCAGATGGCACTATGATATTACAATTAAGCACAAAGACGCTACTGTGTTTTTTCCCCCAAGGATGAGAATTTTTCCCCAGACAAAAAACGGTAGAAGGCAAAACGGTAGAAGGCCCTCTGTCATCACTCCTATTCAACATAGAATTGGAAGTTCTGGCCGGGGCAATTAGGCAAGAGAAAGAAATAAAGAGTATTCAAATAGGAAGAGAGGATGTCAAATTGTCTCTGTTTGCAGATGACATGGTTGTACATTTAGAAAACCCCATCCTCTCAGCCCAAAATCTCCTGAAGCTGATAAGAAACTTCAGCAAAGTCTCAGGATACAATATCAGTGTGCAAAAATCACAAGCACTCTTATACACCAATAACAGACAAGCAAAGAGCCAAATAATGAGTGAACTCCCATTCATAATTGCTACAAAGAGAATAAAATACCTAGGAATATAACTTACAAGGAATGTGAAGGACCTCTTTAAGGAGAACTACAAACCACTGCTCAATGAAAGAAGAGAGGACACAAACAAATGGCAAATAAATCCATGCTCATGGATAGGAAGAATCAACGTTGCGAAAATGGCCACACTGCCCAAAGTAATGTATAGATTCAATGCTATTCCATCAAGATACCATCAACTTTCTTCACATAATTAGAGAAAAACTACTTTAAATTTCATAAGAAACCAGAAAAGAGCCCGCATTGCCAAGACAATCCTAAGTAAAAGGAACAAACCTGGAGGCATCATGTTACCTGACTTCAAACTATACTACAAGGCTACAGCAACCAAAACATCATGGTACTGGCACCAAAACAGAGCTATAGACCAATGGAACAAAACAGAGGCCTCAGAAATAACACCACACATCTACAACCATCTGATCTTTGACAAACCTGACAAAAAGAAGCAATGGGGAATGGGTACCCTATTTAATAAATGGTGATGGGAAAACTGACTAACCATATGCAGAAAGCTGAAACTGGATCCCTTCCTTACACCTCATACAAAAATCAACGCAAGATGGATTAAAGACTCAAATGTAAAGCCTAAAACCATGAAAACCCTAGAAGAAAACCTAGACAACACCAATCAGGACATAGGCATGGGCAAAGACTTCATGTCTAAAACACCAAAAGCAATGGCAACAAAAGCCAAAATTGATAAATGAGATCTAATTAAACTAAAGAACTTCTTCACAGCGAAAGAAACTATCATCAGCACGAACAGGCAACCTACAGAATTGGAGAAATTTTTTGCAATTTATCTATCTGACAAAGGTGTAATATACAGAATCTAGAAGGAACTTAAACAAATTTACAAGAAAAACAACAACATCAAAAAGTAGGCAAAGGATATGAACAGACGCTTCTCAAAAGAAGACATTTATGCAGCCAACAAACATATGAAAAAAACTCATCATCACTGGTCACAAGAGAAATGCAAATCAAAACCACAATGAGATACCATCTCACACCAGTTAGAATGGCGATCATTAAACAGTCAGAAAACAAGAGATGCTGGCTAGGATGTGGAGAAATAGGAGCGCTTCTACACTGTTGGTGGGAGTGCAAATTAGTTCAACCATTCTGGAAGACAGTGTGGTGCTTCCTCAAGGATCTAGAACCAGAAATTCCATTTGCCCCAATAATTCCATTGCTGGGTATATACCCAAAGGATTATAAATCATTTTACTATAAAGGCACATGCACATGTATCTTTATTGCAGCACTATTTACAATAGCAAAGATGTGGAACCAACCCAAATGCCCACCAGCAATAGACTGAATTAAGAAAATGTGGCATGGGGCATGCCCAAGATGGCCGAATAGGAACAGCTCCAGCCTCCAGCTCCCAGCGTGAGTGACACAGAAGATGGGTGATTTCTGCATTTTCAACTGAGGTACCGGGTTCATCTCACTGGGGAGTGCTGGACAATCGGTGCTAGTCAGCTGGTGCAGCCCGACCAGCGAGAGCTGAAGCAGGGCAAGGCATCGCCTCACCTGGGAAGCACAAGGGGGAAAGAAATCCCTTTTCCTAGCCAAGGGAAACTGAGACACACAACACCTGGAAAATCGGGTAACTCCCACCCTAATACTGCACTTTACCAAGGGTCTTAGCAAACGGCACACCAGGAGATTATATCCCACACCTGGCCCGGAGGGTCCCACACCCACGGAGCCTCCCACATTGCTAGCACAGCAGTCTGAAATCTAACTGCAAGGCAGCAGCGAGGCTGGGAGAGGGGTGCCTGCCATTGCCGAGGCTTAAGTGGGTAAACAAAGCCACTGGGAAGCTCGAATTGGGTGAAGCCCACCGTAGCTCAAGGAGGCTGGCCTGCCTCTATAGACTCCTCCTCTGGGAACAGGGCATAGCTAAACAAAAAGCAGCAGAAACCACGGCAGAGGTAAATGCCCCTGTCTGATAGCTTTGAAGAGAGAAGTGGGTCTCCCAACACGGAGGTTGAGATCTGAGAACGGAAAGACTGCCTGCTCAAGTGGGTCCCTGACCCCTGAGTAGCCTAACTGGGAGACATCCCCTACTAGGTGCAGACTGACAGCTCACA
>NW_012116533.1:2894794-2895440 GCF_000951035.1 Colobus angolensis palliatus | reverse complement strand
CTGGAAATTCAAAAAATCAGAGCACATCTCCCCCTCCAAAGGAACGCAGCTCATCGCCAGCAATGGAACAAAGCTGGACAGAGAATGACTTTGACAAGTTGAGAGAAGAAGGCTTCAGTCGATCAAACTTCTCAGAGTTAAAGGAGGAACTACATAACCAGCGCAAAGAAACTAAAAACCTTGAAAAAAGAATGGATGAATGGATAACTAGAATAATCACTGCAGAGAAGACCTTAAAAGAACTGATAGAGATGAAAACCATAACATGAGAACTACGTGACAAATGCACAAGCCTCAGTAACTGACTCGATCAACTGGAAGAAAGATTATCAGTGATTGAAGATTAAATGAATGAAATGAACCGAGAAGAGAAGTGTGGAGAAAAAAGAGTAAAAAGAAATGAACAAAGCCTCCAAGAAGTATGGGATTATGTGAAATAATATATTGTAATGGGGAAAATGGAACCAAGTTGGAAAACACTCTGCAGGATATCATCCAGGAGAACTTCCCCAACCTAGTAAGGCAGGCCAACACTCAAATTCAGGAGATAAAGAGAACACCACAAAGATACTCCTCGAGAAGAGCAACTCCAAGACACATAATTGTCAGATTCACCAAAGTTGAAATGAAGGAAAAAATGTTAAGG